>NC_041393.1:183419972-183431224 GCF_002162155.2 Triticum dicoccoides | reverse complement strand
ATCAGGATCTTTCCAACACGAGGTGCTTGCCAAAGGATAAAATGCAAAAAGGAAAGGTGAAGATCACCATGACTTTCAATGTATAAGACAAAAGTAAAAGATAGGCCCTTCGCAGAGGGAAGCAGAGGTTGTGATATGCCTTTTTGGTTGGATGCACGAAATCTTAATGCAAAAGAACGTCACTTTATATTGCCACTTGTGATACAGACCTTTATTATGCAGTCTGTCGCTTTTATTTCTTCCATATCACAAGATCATATAAAGCTTATTTTCTCCACACTAATAAGTCATAGATATTTAGAAAGCAATTTTTACTGCATGCAGCATGACAATTTACTTGAAGGATCTTACTCAATCCATAGGTAGATATGGTGGACTCTCATGGCAAAACTTCGTTTAAGGATATTTGGAAGCACAAGTAGTATCTCTACTTGGTGCAAGGAAATTGGCTAGCATGAGGGGGAAAGGCAAGCTCAACATGTTGGATGATCCATGAAAATATACTTTAATTCAGATATGAGAGAACATAACCCATTACGTTGTCTTCCTTGTCCAACATCAACTCTTTAGCATGTCATATTTTAATGAGTGCTCACAATCATAAAAGATGTCCAAGATAGTATATTTATATGTGAAAACCTCTCTTTCTTTATTACTTCCTATTAATTGCAACGATGACCAAAACTATGTTTGCCAACTCTCAACAACTTTTATTCATCAAAGTCTTTATATGTGAAGTCATTACCCCCCATAGGGTCAATATGATCTCTTTTATTTCTTTTCATTCTTCCATTCCCTCAAGATCATAGCAAGATAGCAAAGCCCTTGACTCAACACTAATCTTTATTATATATAGCTCACAGTCTCGATTACATAGAGGGATCATAAAGCAAAAATCAAAACTAGATCATACTAAAACTTTATTCTACTAGATCAAGATATTACTAAAAGGATCGAACTAAGTAAAACGGTAAAGATAGGAGTGTGATGGTGATACGATACTGGGGCAGCTATCCCAAGCTTGGCAGTTGCCAAGGGGAGTGCCCGTACCCATGTGATTATGTCCTCGGAGGTGGTGATGATGGAGTTGTTGATAGTGTAGACTTGTCGTTCGTCTTCCAAGGCATAGGCTCACCATAATAGAAGGATGATCGAGTCTCCGGGATCCTCAAATCTGCAGCCAAACTCATCCTCTTTAATCTATATTCATACTCACAGTTTTGGTTTTGTAGGTCATAGATTTGGGCTTGGAGGTGCTCGATTTTCTCATGAAGCTTGAAGATGGTCTCCCCAATGTTCTTGGCATCCAGCTTGTGGTTGTTGGTGAATTCCGCGATCATCATCTGGTTGGCGTTGAGTCCACGTTCCACCATCCCTTGGCACTTGAAAACTTGTTGTTCCATTGCTTCGAGTATTGTCTCCATGCTTCCGGTCCTCCTTGGTCCTTCAACATCGCGGATGGGCAGCACTCCCTCACGCATCTCAATGGTTTGAGGGTGATGCAGCACCTTCGCGAGGTAGGGGTTGATGACCTTCTCGAAAAACTTGTCCTTGGGGGCGCTTGAAGATGTCATGGTGCTCTAGATCTGTCAGAAAAATGGCTCAAAACAAAGACAGAGGATATTTGCGTGATACGGTGGTCAAAACTTTCGGGAGATTATATAATGAATTTTTACCGACAAAAAGAACTATCGTGCATGAAAACAGAGTCCCGAGAGCACACGAGGTGCCCACGAGGCAGGGGGTGCGCCCAGGGGGGAAGGCCGCGCCCTCCACCCTCCTGGACGCCTCGTGTCCTTCCCGGACTACTTCTTATTTTCCTATTTTCTTAAATATTCCAAAACGGAGAAAAATGCTATTAGAACTGTTTTGGAGTCGGTTTACTTACCGTACCACATACCTATTCCTTTTCGGAGTCTGAAACGTTCTGGAAAATGTCCCTTATGTATTCCTCCGGGGTTATGGTTTCAATAAAATTACTTTCAACATTTATAGGATTACCTGAGATATAATGTTTGATTCCTTGAACACCTTCAGATTTGTGCCTTTGAAGTTGTTGATTTTTATGGCACCGGAATGATAGACCTCCTCGATAACGTAAGGGCCTTCCCATTTATAAAGAAGTTTTCCTGCAAAAAATCTTAAACGAGAGTTGAAAAGCAACACATAATCACCTACATTAAACTCACGCTTTTGTATCATTTTGTGATGCCATCTTTTAACTTTTTCTTTAAACAGTTTGGCATTCTTATATGCCTGAGTTCTCCATTCATCAAGTGAGCTAATGTCAAATAACCTCTTCTTACCGGCAAGTTTAAAATGATAATTGAGCTCTTTAATAGCCCAATATGCATTATGTTCTAGTTCGAGAGGTAAGTGACATGCTTTTCCATATACCATTTTTAAGGAGACATACCCATAGGATTTTTATATGCAGTTCTATAAGCCCATAATGAATCATCAAGTTTCTTGGACCAATTATTTCTAGATCCATTAACAGTCTTTTGAAAATTAACTTGAGCTCTCTATTACTCAATTCTACTTGGCCACTAGACTGTGGGTGATAAGGAGATGCAATTCTATGATTAACATCATACTTAGCAAGCATTTTACGGAAAGCACGATGAATAAAATGTGAACCACCATCACTCATTATGTATCTAGGGACTCCAAACCTCGGAAAAATAACTTCTTTAAGCATCTTAATGGAGGTATTATGATCAACACTACTAGTTGGAATAGCTTCTACCCACTTAGTAACGTAATCAACAACAACTAAAATATGTGTATACCCATTAGAGGAAGGAAATGGTCCCATATAATCAAAGCCCCAAACATCAAATGGTTCAATAACAAGAGAATAATTCATAGGCATTTCTTGACGTCTACTAACATTACCGATTCTTTGACATTCATCACAAGACAAGAGAAACTTACGAGCATCTTTGAAGAGAGTAGGCCAATAAAAACCGGATTGCAATACCTTATGTGCAATTCTGTCTCCAGCGTGGTGTCCTCCATAAGCCTCAGAGTGACACTTGTGTAAGATCTATTCCTGTTCATGCTCAGGTACACAACATCTAATAACACCATCTACTCCTTCTTTATAAAGGTGTGGGTCATCCCAGAAGTAATGTCTTAAATCATAGAAGAACTTTTTCTTTTGCTGGTATGTGAAACTAGGTGGTATAAATTTAGCAACAATGTAATTAGCATAATCAGCATACCATGGAGCATTACAAGAAGCATTTATGATAGGTAATTTTTCATCAGGCAAGCTATCATCAATAGGTAGTGGGTCATCAAGAATATTCTCTAACCTAGACAAGTTGTCTGCAACGGGGTTCTCAGCTCCCTTTCTATCAATAATATGCAAATCAAATTCTTGTAGCAAGAGAACCCATCTAATAAGTTTAGGTTTAACATCTTTCTTTTCCATAAGATATTTAATAGTAGCATGATCAGTGTGAATAGTTACTTTAAAATCAACTATATAAGGTCTAATATCACAAGCAAATACAACTGCTAAGAATTCTTTTTCAGTAGTAGCATAATTTCTTTGGGCACTGTCTAGAGTCTTACTAGCATATTGAATAACATTTAGTTTCTGATCAACTCTTTGTCCTAGAACAGCACCTACAACATAATCACTAGCATCACACATAGTTTCAAAGGGTAAATTCCAATCAGGTGGCTGAACAATAGGTGCAGAAATCAAAGCTTTCTTAAGCATTTCAAATGCTTCTACACAATCATCATCAAAGACAAAAGGAATATCTTTTTGTAAGATATTAGTCAGAGGCCTGGAAATTTTAGAGAATATCTTAATGAACCTCCTATAAAAACCGGCATGACTAAGGAAACTTCTTATACCTTTGATGTCCTTGGGACACGGCATCTTTTGAATAGCATCATCCTTAGCTTTATCAACTTCAATGCCTCTTTCAGAAATTTTATGCCCCAACACAATGCCTTCATTAACCATAAAGTGGCACTTCTCCCAATTCAAGATGAGACTAGTATCTTCACATATCTGCAAAACTCGATCAAGGTTGCTCAAGCAATCATCAAAAGAAGACCCATAAACGAAGAAATCATCCACGAAAACCTCACAAATCTTTTCACAAAAGTTAGAGAATATAGCCATCATGCATATTTGAAAGGTAGCAGGTGCATTACCTAAACCAAAAGGCATACGTCTATAAGCAAAAGTACCGAAAGGGCAAGTAAAAGTGGTCTTTTCTTGATCCTCTACTGAGACAGGTATTTGAGAGAAACCAGAGTAACCATCTAGAAAGCAAAAATGTGTATATTTACATAATCTTTCTAGCATTTGATCAATAAAAGGTAGAGGTTAATGATCCTTTTAGTAGCTTTATTTAACTTACGGAAATCAATTACCATCCTATAACCTGTAATAATTCTTTGTGGGATCAATTAATCTTTATCATTAGGAACAATAGTAATACCTCCCTTATTAGGGACACAATGGACAGGGCTTACCCACTGACTGTCAGCAATGGGAAAAATTGTACCTGCCTCCAGGAGCTTTAGTATTTCCTTTCTTAGCACTTCTTTCATCTTAGGATTTAATCGTCGTTGGTGATCAATAACTGGTTTGGCGTCTTTCTCCAAATTTATTTTGTGTTGACATAAAGTGGGACTAATGCCCTTAAGATCATCAAGAGTATATCCAATAGCAGCACGATGCTTCTTCAGAGTTTTCAATAATATCTCCTCTTCCTACTCTGAAAGGTTAGCACTAATAATAATAGGATATATCTTCTTTTCATCAAGATAAGCATATTTAAGATTATCAGGTAATGGTTTAAGCTCAAACACGGGATCACCTTTGGGTGGAGGGGGATCCCCTAGGATTTCAACAGGCAAGTTGTGTTTCAATATAGGTCCCTGTTTAAAGAATACCTCATCTATCTCCCTTCTTTCATTCATAAACATATCATTTTCATGGTCTAGCAAATATTGTTCTAAAGGATCGTTAGGAGGCACGACAATAGAAGCAAGACCAATAATTACATCCTTACTAGGCAATTCTTTATCATGAGGTTGTCTACGAAATTTAGCAAAATTAAACTCATGAGACATATCCCCCAAACCAATAGTAACAACATCCTTTTCACAATCTATCTTAGCATTAACAGTGTTCAAGAAGGGTCTACCAAATATAATGGGACAAAAGTCATCTTGTGGGGAACCAAGAACAAGAAAATCAGCAGGGTATTTAACTTTCCCCCACAAGACTTCAACATCTCTAACAAACCCAATTGGTGAAATAGTATCTTTATTGGCAAGCTTAATTGTAACATCAATTTCTTCTATCTCAGTAGGTGCAATATCATGCAAAATTTCTTTGTATAAGGAATGAGGTATTGCACTAGCACTAGCACCCATATCACATAAGCCATGATAACAATGATCTCACATTTTAACAGGTCTATGTTTCTTAGCATCGGGTCTAGCAATTCTGGCAGCTGCATCACAGAAATAAATAACATGCCCATCAATATTATCAGCCAAGAGATCTTTAACCATAGCAATACTAGGCTCAACTTTAATTTGCTCAGGTGGTGTATATGTTCTAGTATTACTCTTACGAACCACAGTTGAAGCTTTAGCATGATCCTTTATCCTAACAGGGAAAGGTGGTTTCTCAATATAAGTAGCAGGAACAATAGGATCATTATAAGTGATAGTCTTTTCTTCAAGTTTAATAGGTGCAACTAATTTTACTTCAGTGGGAGGATTACATTTAAACCACTTCTCCTTAGGGAGGTCAACATGAGTAGCAAATGATTCACAGAAAGAAGCTACTATCTCAGAGTCATGTCCATATTTAGTGGTAAATTCACGGAAAACATCGGTATCCATAAAAGATTTTAACACAATCAAACTTAGGTGGCATACCTGCCTCCTTACCTTCATCGATATTCCAATCTTCAGAGTTGTGTTTAATTCTTTCCAATAAATCCCATCTGAATTAAATAGTCTTCATCATAAAAGAACCAGTACAAGAAGTATCAAGCATGGTTCGATTGTTGAGAGAAAGCCGAGCATAAATTTTTTGAATAATCATTTCTCTAGAGAGCTCATGATTGGGGCATGAATATAACATTGACTTAAGACTCCCCCAAGCTTGAGCGATGCTTTCTCCTTCACGAGGACAAAAATTATATATATAATTACGATCACGATGAACAAGATGCATAGGATAAAACTTCTGGTGAAATTCCAATTTCAATCGTTTGTAGTTCCATGATCCCATATCATCACATATCCTATACCATGTCAATGCCTCTCCCTTCAAAGATAAAGGGAAGACCTTCTTATTGATAACATCATTGGGCATACCTGCAAGCTTAAATAATCCACAAACTTCATCCACATAGATTAGGTGTAAATCGGGATGCAATGTTCCATCTCCTGTAAAAGGATTAGCTAGCAGTTTCTCAATCATACCCGATGGAATTTCAAAGTAAACATTTTTAGTAGGTTCTGTAGGTTGAGGTGCAACTCTTTGCTCTTCCAGTCGGGGTAAAGATACCCCGAACAAGCCTCTCAAAGGATTATGTTCCATAGTAACAAGTGACAGTAAATTTCAGCACACTATATAAAGTTTTCCTTACCAAGTTCCACTTACCAAAGGCGCTTCACTCCCCGGCAACGGCACCATAAAAGAGTCTCGATGACCCACAAGTGTAGGGGATCTATCGTAGTCCTTTCGATAAGTAAGAGTGTCGAACCCAACGAGGAGCAGAAGGAAATGACAAGCGATTTTCAGTAAGGTATTCTCTGCAAGCACTGAAATTATCGGTAACAGATAGTTTTGTGATAAGGTAATTTGTAACGGGTAACAAGCAATGAAAGTAAATAAGGTGCAGCAAGGTGGCCCAATCCTTTTTGTAGAAAAGGACAAGCCCGGACAAGTTCTTATATAGAGAAAAGCGCTCCCGAGGACACATGGGATTTATCGTCAAGCTAGTTTTCATCATGCTCATATGATTCGCGTTCGTTGCTTTGATAATTAGATATGTGGGTGGACCAGTGCTTGGGTACTTCCCTTTCTTGGAAAAGCATCCCACTTATGATTAACCCCTATTGCAAGCATCCGCAACTACAAAAGAAGTATTAAGGTAAACCTAACCATAGCATGAAACATGTGGATCCAAATCAGCCCCTTACGAAGCAACGCATAAACTAGGGTTTAAGCTGCTGTCACTCTAGCAACCCATCATCTACTTATGACTTCCCAATGCCTTCCTCTAGGACCAAATAATGGTGAAGTGTCATGTAGTCGACGTTCACATAAAACCACTAGAGGATAGACAACATACATCTCATCAAAATATCGAATGAATGCCAAATTCACATGACTACTACTAGTAAGACTTCTCCCATGTCCTCAGGAACAAACGTAACTACTCACAAATCATATTCATGTTCATAATGAGAGGGGTATTAATATGCATAAAGGATCAGAACATATGATCTTCCACCGAATAAACCAACTAGTATCAACTACAAGGAGTAATCAACACTACTAGCAACCCACATGTACCAATCTGAGGTTTTGGTACAAAGATTGGATACAAGAGATGAACTAGGGTTTGAGAGGATATGGTGCTGGTGAAGATGTTGATGAAGATTGACCCCCTCCCGGTGAGAGGATCGATGGTGATGACGATGGTGATGATTTCCCCCTCCCGGAAGGAAGTTTCCCCGGCAAAATAGCTCCGCCGGAGCCCTAGATTGTTCCGCCAAGGTTCTGCCTCGTGGCGGCGGTGTTTCGTCCCGAAAGCTTGCTAATTATTTTTTTTCAGGGTAAAAGACTTCATATAGCAGAAGATGTCTACCGGAGGGCTACCAGTGGGGCCATGAGGCAGGAGGGCGTGCCCAGGGGGTAGGGCGTGCTCCCACCCTCGTGGATGGTGGATGCCCCCCTCTGGAACTTCTTCCGCTCAATATTTTTTATTAAATCCAAAAATGACTTTCGTGGAGTTTCAGGACTTTTGGAGCTGTGCAGAATAGGTCTCTAATATTTGCTCCTTTTCCAGCCCAGAATCCCAGCTGCCGGCATTCGCCCTCTTCATGTAAACCTTGTAAAATAAGAGAGAATAGGCATAAGTATTGTGACATAACGTGAAATAACAACCCATAATGCAATAAATATCGATATAAAAGCATGATGCAAAATGGACATATCAAGACATCAAGAGTTCATCTGGAATGGGTGGCGCTCCCAAAATAAGTTGTCATGTGAGCTGATGACCCACAAGTATAGGGGATCAATCGTATTTCTTTCGATAAGTAAGAGTGTCGAACCGAACGAGGAGCAGAAGGAAATGACAAGTAGTTTTTAGCAAGGTATTCTCTGCAAGCACTAAATTATAAGTAGCAAGTAGTTTGATAACAAGATAATTTGTAACAAGCAAGTAACGGTAACGGTAACAAAAGTGTAGCAAGGTAGCCCAATCATTTTGAGGCAAAGGACAGACCAAAACATTCTCTTATGATAAGCAAAGCATTCTTGAGGGTACATGGGAATTTCATATAGTCACTTTCATCATGTTGGTTTGATTTAGGTTCGCTACTTTGATAATTTGATATGTGGGTGGACAGGTGCTTGGGTGCTATTCTTACTTGAACAAACCTCCTACTTATGATTAACCCCCTCTCAAGCATACACAACTATGAGAAAAGTATTAATATAAAATCTAACCATAGCATTAAACTTTTGGATCCAAATCAGTCCCTTACGAAGTAGCGCATAAACTAGGGTTTAAGCTTCTGTCACTCTCGCAACCCATCATCTAATAACTACTCAACAATGCATTCCCTTAGACCCTAATAAGGTGAAGTGTCAAGTAGTCGATGTTCACATGGCACCACTAAGGGAATCACAACATACATACCATCAAAATGTCGAACACTACATATCAAGTTCACATGATTACTTGCAACGAGATTTCTCTCATGACCTCAAGAACAAAAGTAACTACTCATAAATAATAATCATGCTCAAGATCAGAGGGGTATTAAATAGTATAAGGGATCTGAACATATAATCTTCCACCAAATAAACCATATAGTAATCAACTACAAGATGTAATGAACACTACTAGTCACCGACAAGCACCAATCTAAGGTTCTGGTAAAAAGATTGAACACAAGAGATGAACTAGGGTTTGAGAGGAGATGGTACTGTTGAAGATGTTGATGGAGATTGCCCTCCCCAAGATGGGAGAGTTATTGGTGATGATGATGACAATGATCCCCCCCCCCCCGGGAGGGAAGTTCCCTCAGCTGAATCTCTCCACCGGAGGACAAAAGTGCTCCTGCCCAAGTTCCGCCTCGAGACGGCGGTGCTTCATCCTGAAAGTCCTCTCCTTATAGGCGCACCAGAGGTGGGCCAAGGAGGGAAAAACCCACCAGGGCGCGCCTAGGCTCTGTGGTGCACCCAGGTGGGTTGTGCCCACCTGGTGGGCCCCCTCTGGTAGTTATTTGCTCCAATAATTCTTGTATATTCCATAAAAAATCCCCGTGAAGTTTCAACTCATTTTGAGTTGTGCATAATAGGTGGCCTGACGTAGTTTTTTCAGGTCCAGAATTCCAGTTGCTGGTATTCTCCCTATTTGTGTGAACCTTGCATAATATGAGAGAAAAGGCACTAGAATTACTCCAAAATGCATTATTATGTATACAAACTTTATAAAAAACAGTAGGTAAACATGATGCAAAATCGGTGCATCAATTCCCCCAAGCTTAGACCTCGCTTGTCCTCAAGCGAAAAGCAAAATCAAAAACATGTCCACATGCTTAGAGAGAGAGAGGTGTCGATAAAAAAATACGAACATTGAAGCATCATGTATATTATTATAACATCAACAAACTTTATCATAGAACTTTTATGACATAACTTTTATCATATAACTTCTGTCATAACTCCTCATGAACAAGTAAAAATTCATCACAACATCGAAGTATAAAGCATAAACTCTATTGAAAACCAACAAACTATGTTCTCAATCAGCTTTGCAACTACAATTCATCATATTTTCGGGAAGGGTCACGTGTCGGAGCCTTTTTGGCAAGTCCACATACTCAACCATCATATAGACTTCTGTGATTGCTAGCACTCACCACATACTCATGAGCAAAAAGTTTCAACCGAACACATAAGAAGATAGGGCCCTATAGTTTCGCCTCCCAATGTACTCACCTTAAGGGTGATGTCAAAAATAATAACTCATGCCACCCATATCCAGCTGGATATATGTGCCTAGATCTTTCCTCACCACATAGTGCTTGCCAAAAGAGAAAATAAAAAGGAACAGAGAGAAATACTTTTACTGTTGCATAAAAGTAAAGGATAGGCCCTTCGCAGAGGGAAAGAGAGGTTGCCATGTGCTTTTTGGTTGTATGCTCAATCTCTTAGTGCAAAAGAACGTCACGTTATATTGCCCCTTATGACAGCAACCTTTATTATGCATTTTTTCACTTTTATTATTTGCCATCACAAGTTCATACAACGCTCAATTTTCTCTTACACTAAATGACCTAGCACTTGTAGAAGCAATTTTTATTGCCTTATTGCACCGACGACAACTTACTTGAAGGATCTTACTCAATCCATAGGTAGGTACGATGGACTCTCAAAATAAGATTTGGGTGGGTTTTGGATGCACAAGTAGTATCTCTATTTAGTGCGGAATTTTTGGCTAGCAAAGATCTAGGGCAAGGACCACATGTTAAAGGATCTATGACAATATAACTTCTATGTGAATATGAACAAACATAAGTCATTAGGTTGTCTTCCTTGTCCAACGTCAAAAATGTTGGCATATAATATTTTGATGGGGGCTCACAATCACAAAAGATGTCCAAGATAATGTATTTGCATGTGAATATTCTCTTCCCTTATTAATTCTTTCATGAATTGCATTATTGATCAATGCCATGTTTGTAAATCTCCAATAAAATTTTCTACTTATACTCTTCCTTATGTGATGTCATTACCTACCATAATATTAGCATATCACCTTTTTCATTTATTCCCTTTCTTTTTATTGAACATGAATTAAAGAAAGCAAAAGTCAAACTAAACTTTATTATATATCTCACACATGATTACGAGAATAGATCACTAAGCAAATACTCGAAAAGAACAGATCGAACTAAACTTTTATTCAACTAAAGCAAAAGATAACTAAGGATCGAACTAAGATAAGTAAATG
>NC_041393.1:183287690-183419493 GCF_002162155.2 Triticum dicoccoides | reverse complement strand
GACATTCAAGTCTCCTTTGGTGATGAAGAAGGAGATGGTGGTGATGATGTAGAGGGTTTATCCTTCTCTTTCTCCAGCTTACGTCAAACAGTAAAGTTATCCATCCTCGACTCATCGTTCTTCGTCTCAAGCTTTATTATTGATGTCGCTTGAAGCTATGTTGGTATTTCCCCAAAGAGGAAGGGATGATGCATCACAGCGGCGGTAGGTATTTCCCTCAGATATGAAACCAAGGTTACGAACCAGTAGGAGAACCAAGCAACACAACATAAACAACCCATGCACACAAATAACAACACCTCGCAACCCGACGTGTTATAGGGGTTGTCAATCCCTTTCAGGATACAGCGCCTCAAGATAGAAAAATGACGTGAGGTAAATTTGTAGATGGGATAAATAGATCACGGAACAAATAAATTGCAGCAAGGTATTTTTGTATTTTTCGGTTTAATAGATCTGAAAATGAACGCAAGGAAAAAGTAGATTGCAAGGCAAATATATGAGAAATAATACCCATGGGCTGTAGGTTTCACTAGTGGCTTCTCTGGAGAAAAATAGCTAACGGTGGGTGAACAAATTACTATTGGGCAATTGATAGAACTTTAGATAATCATGACGATATCCAGGCAATGATCATTACATAGGCATCACGTCCAAGATTAGTAGATCGACTCCTGCCTGCATCTACTACTATTACTCCACACATTGACCGCTATCCAGCATGCATCTAGCGTATTAAGTTCATGGAAAAATGGGGTAATGCAATAAGAACGATGACAAGATGTAGACAATATCCGTTTATCTATTGCGGCAGATATGGATCTCATCTTTTTATCCTTAGTAGCAATGATACATACATGTCGGTTCCCTTTCTGTCACTGGGATCAAGCACCGTAAGATCGAACCCACTACCGGCCACCTCTTCCCATTGCAAGACAAATAGATCAAGTTGGCCAAACAAAACCCAAATATCGGAGAATAAATACGAGGCTATAAGAGATCACGCATACAAGAGATTAAAGAACTGAAATAACTTTCATGGATATAAAAAGATATAAGTGATCATAAACTCGAAGTTCATGAGATCCCAACAGACACACCGCCAAAAGACTTACATCATATGGACCTCCAAGAGACCATTGTATTGATAATCAAGAGAGAGAGAGAGGAAGCCATCTAGGTGCTAACTACGGACCCCAAAGGTCTACAAAGAATGACTCACGCATCATCAGAGAGGCACCAATGGAAGTGGTGAACCCTCCGTGATGTTGTCTAGATTGGATTTGGTGGTTCTGGACTCTGCGGCGGCTGGATGAAAATTTCATCGACTCCCCTAGGATTTCTAGAATATTGGGGTATTTATAGAGCAAAGAGTCGGTCCAGGGGGCGCCTGAGGTGGGCACAACCCACCAGGGAGCGCCTGGGCCTCCTGGCACGCCCTGGTGGGTTGTCCCCTCCTCGGGACTCCCCCTAGGTGCAACCAGGGCCCAACTTCTTCCTTCTGGTCCATAAAAAATCATCGTAAATTGGCGTGGCATTTGGACTCCGCCTGATATTGATTTCCTGCTATGTAAAAAACATGCATAAAACAACAGCTGGCACTTGGCACTATGCCAATAGGTTAGTACCAAAAAATGATATAAAATGACTATATAATGATTATATAACATCCAAGATTGATAACAAAACAACATGGAATAATAAAAAATTATAGATACGTTGGAGACATATCAGCATCCCCAAGCTTAACTCCTACTCGTCCTCTAGTAGGTAAGTGATTAAAATAGAATTTTTGATGTGGAGTGTTGTTTATTATGTCATATCATATTCTTTTCTTTAAGCATGGACATTTGGACTTTTATGTGATTCAAAGCAATAGTCTAGTTTTGACATAATAATTTAGATACTCAAGCATATCAACAAGCAACCCTGTCTTTCAAAATATCAATGCTAAAACAAGGTATCCCTAGCCCATCATGCTCAAACATTGATCCATTCATGAAACATACTCGAATATTAGCTACACCCAATACTTAAGTACGATCATATTGTCCCCTAGTTGGTGCTTTTATAAGAGAGGATGGAGACTCAATTTCAAAAATAAAAATTTCATAAAGTCAAAGAAAGGCCCTTCGTAGAGGGAAGTAGGGATTTGTAGAGGTGCAAGAGCTCAAAGCGAAAAAATAGAGATAAAAACATTTTGGGAGGTGTATCCACCCCACCAACGAAAACGACTTGGAGCGTCCCAACACTTTCCATGCTAGATATATCATAGGCGGTTCCCAAATAGAAAATAAAGTTTATTCCTTTTTTCACCATAACTTTCACTTTCCATGGCTAGCCGTATCCACGGGTGCCCTCCATACCAACACTTACCTACGAATTTATTATTTGACAACGTAAAGTAAATTCATTTTTGCATTTCGGGACTGGGTATCCCTAAAACCTTTGCCTTACTCTCGTGCAATGACAAGTGAATAAACACTCATCGTGAGAATAACACTCATCATGGAAAATATTAGCTACCCGTTACCATTCCGCGAGCGAAACAAACACACAAAAGAGAAGTTCATTTTGAAAATTAGAGATGGCACATGTAAATTTTCTTAGAATGACAAAATAATACTACATATAGGTAGATATAGTGGACTCATGTGGCAAAACTGGTTTAAAGGATTTTGGATGCACAAGTAGAGGTCATACTTGGTGCAAAATGAAGGCTAGCAAAAAGATTGAGAAGCGAACAAAAAAGAAACGAATAATCTCATAAGAAAGCATTAAGCATAATTAACACCAAATAATGCACCACAAGTAGGATATAATTTTCATTGCATGATTATTTACTTTCGTGCATGCATAGGGAATCACAAACCTTAACACCATTATTCTTACTAGAGCACAATTACTCATCAACATAACTCACATATCACATCATCATATCACAAAACTATTACTAAGAATCAAGTTTATTTTGTCCAATGATCTTCATGACCTATTTTTTATTTCTTTATCCTTCTTGGATATCTATCACTTTGGAACTAATTTTCATGTGTTGCTTTTCATAAGCTCAAACAAATATAAGTGAAGATCATGAGCATAACTTATTTTCTTTCTCTCAAAATAATTTAAGTGAAGCAAGAGAGAATTTCTTCAAAATTTTACTAACTCTCAAATAAATCTAAGTGAAGCAACAGAGCATTTATTCAAAAATACTAAGCACACCGTGCTCAAAAAGATATAAGTGAAGCACTAGAGCAAGTCCATTGCTCATAAAAATTTAAGTGAAGCATAGAGAGCAATTCTAACAAGTCATGACATAATTTTGGCTCTCAAATAGGTGTGTCCAGCAAGGATTGATGGCTTAAAACACAAATTAAAACAAGAAAAGACACATATCATACAAGACGCTCCAAGCAAAACACATATCATGTGATGAATAAAAATATAGTCTCGAGTAAAATACCGATGGTCATTAGAAGAAAGAGGGGATGCCACTCGGGGGCATCCCCAAGCTTAGTTGGTTGCTCATTCTTGGATAATAGATTGGGTTGCCGGGGCATCCCCAAGCTTAGGCTCTTCTATCCTTCTTTCATCCATCGTAAGATAACCCAAAACTTGAAAACTTCAATCACACAAAACTCAACAAAACCCTTGTGAGATCCGTTAGTAAAAGAAAGCAAACCACTACTATAAGTGCTATGTAAAACCAATTCTTATTTTGTTTTTGTCTTATATCTACTATATTCCAACTTTTCTATGGCAAAAACTCATCAAAGAAAATCATAGAGCCATCAAAATAAGCACACAACACAAAGAAAACAGAATCTGTCAAAACTGAACAGTCTGTAGTAATCTGGAACTTTCGAATACTTATGTAACTCCACAAATTCTACCAAATTAGGACGATCATAATAATTTGTATATTAATTTTCTGCAAAAGGAATCATGTCAAAATCTATTTTATGTGATTTATGATAATTATTTTCATGAGCGCAAAGTTTCTATCTTTTTCAGCAAGATCAAACAACTATCACCCCCGAAATCCTAAAGGCTTTACTTGGCACAAACACTAATTAAAACACAAAAAACACAATCATAACAGTATCATAATTTTTCTAACACTCAATAACAGAAAGCAAAAAGTAAAAATAAATTTTATCCATTGGGATGCCTCCCAACAAGCGCTATAGTTTTACGCCCTTAGCTAGGCGTAAAGCAAGGATCTAAGTTTTGTCATCTTTGGTTCTAGATCCATAAAATTCCCTCATGACTGATTCATATAGTGGCCTAATTCTTGTTCTAGGGAAGTGTTCCATTCCCTTCCTTAGTGGAAATTAAAATTTAATATTGCCTTCTTTCATATCAATCACTGCAGCGATAGTCGTAAAAACAGTGTACCAAGAATAATTGGACAAGATGGATTGCAATCAATATCAAGAACAATAAAATCTATGGGAACATAATTCCTATTTGAAAGAATAAGAACATCAACAATTCTTGCCATAGGCTTTTTAATAATAGAATCCACTAAGTGCAAATTTAAAGAGCATTCTTCAATATCGGTAAGACCAAGCACATCACATAAAGATTTCGGAATTGTAGAAACACTAGCACCCAAGTCACATAAAGAAAAGCACTCATAATTTTTGATCTTGACTTTGATAGTATGTTCCCATTCATCATGCAATGTTCTAGGAATTGAAACTTCTAATTCCATTTTTTCTTCAAAAGCTTTCATCACGACATCAACAATATGTTTAGTAAAAGCTTTATTTTGTTCATAAGCATGGGGTGACTTTATCATGGGTTGCAAGAAAGAAATACAATCAATCAAAGAGCAACTATCGTAATTAATATATTTGTAATCCAAAAGAGTGGGCACATCACTAGTTCAAGTTTTAACCTCTTCAAACCCACTTTTATCAATTTTTTCAACAAGATATTCACCCTCCGAAATATTGGGACACCTTCTACCTAAATTTGACTCTTATCCAATCCCTTTTTCATCAATCTTAATTTTACTAAACAAGGAATCAATAGAAGAAACACCAATCATTTTAAGATCTTCATCACTTTTATGAAATAAATCACTAGAAAATGCTTTTTTCTAAAAATTCTCTTTTAGCTCTAAGCATAGCGGTTCTTTTCTTACTTTCATCCATAAAAACATAAAGATCTTTAATTGATTCATATACTTTAGGCACAAAAAATTTCATCTTGAGATTTTCCACATCATGAGCAATTCTATCAACACTTCTAGACAAATCATCAATCTTATTCAATTTTTCTTCTATGGAAGTGTTGAAAACCTTTTGTGTGTTGATAAATTCTTTAATATTGCTCTCAATATCAGAGGTATTCCTATTATTATTGTAAGATTGATTTCCATAGGAATTACCATAATGTCACATCCCTGGTCCTGTTATGCACTAGGCTAGACCTCATGTGAGCATCATGTTTTAATTCAAATGAAATTTGAATTGAGGAATTTTCAAAGCCTCAGAAACCTTCTAAAAATGATCAACATTAAAATCTTCTCAAAGAAGCCCAAGAAAATGTTCCTCTTAGTCTCTGAAAATATTGCAAAGAGGTAAAACTCAAAACAATATTTTTGGTATCTCAGAGTTAATTATTTTGGGCCTTTGAATTAAATAAATAGCTATTTGCATTGGATATATATATTATATATAAATAATATACGTCCAATAATTACTGGAACATTTTATGTGGTTTGGTATATTTTAGTTCTAGCCACATAATTATTTTCAGGATTTTATAAAATGGTTTAGTATTTTTACTAAACCAAAACAAAACAGAACAAAATAGAAAACAATAAATAAAAGACACAGGAGAGAAACCTTACCTGGACTTACCTCCGCAGCCCACCAGGCCCACCTGGCCAGCCCAGCCCATCTCCACCCCCCCCTTGTCGTCTTCCTCCCTGCTAGGAGGACAGACACCGCGACGCCGCCGCGCGCGCCACCTCCTGCTTCCCTGGCCACCTCCTGCTTCCTCCCCGGGCCCTCTAACGACGCCACAGAGTCGTCCCCGACCGCTATCCCTCTCTCTGCTCGCTCTGGCTCTCTCCCTCTCTCGATTTGGAGCACCACCGAGAGCCACCGGAGGGCGCCGCCGTCGCATCCATAGCCACCGGCCACCCCTCGCCCTTCCGATGAGCTCAGGAGCTCCGTCCCAACCCCATGAAGCCCCACCACGACGCATGCGACGCCGGGTGCCCCATAGCCACGCCATCACCGCCATCTTCATCGCCACGGCCAGCAATCGCCGCCGTTCAATTCGCCGCCGACAGGACGTCCCCGAGCCCACTTAGCGTCTCGTCCGACTCCTCGTGAGCTCCTCTTCCCTTCCCCTCACTCCGCGCACTTGATTTCGTCCCCTAGCTTCTTCTTCCACCACGGCCGAAGCTCGCCGCCGCCGTGCCTCGTCGCCGTCGTGGCCAGAGCCACTGGAGCTCCCACCTGAGTGCACCATCGTGCTCAGAACGTCTCCACGTGCCCGTTGCCTGCCGCAGCTCGCCCTCTCGTGCCCCCTAGTGGTCGCCCGTGTCTCACCCGAGCTCCGGCGGCCGCAACCGAGCTCGCCGCCGTCGACTCCGGCCACCCCAGGCCCGGAGACCACGACCATCCGACGCGCCATCGCGCCAGGTCTCCTAGAGCCAAAGGGCGCACCGAACGGTGCCGTATAGGCGAAACCCGAGCCACCCCGGTGCGTCTCCGCCGCGTTTTGGGTCGTCGCCGGCGAAACTCCGGCGACTGCCGACGTGGCACACTTAATTAGTATTAATGACCCAACTATTTAAACCCACAGCCACTGACAGTGGGCCCCACCCCTGGTCAAACCTCAGTTAGCGCTGGGTTTGACCGGGATTAGCTCCTGTGTCACTGACGTGTGGCCCCCACACGTCAGGTTTGACCGAGCCAGCCCAGTTGACCCTGCTGACGTCACTGTGACGTGGTGCTGACGCCATAATCATTTCTGGATTTATTATAATTCAGGAAATTTCAGAAAATGCCCTAAACTTCAATAAATCATAGAAAATTAACCGTAACTCCAAATTAAATAATTTATATATGAAAAATTATCAAAAAAATTCAAGGAATCCATCTGTACCATTTTCATGCATGTTAGAACAACTTATAGCTGCTGTTTAGCACAAATCAATTAAATGGCATTTGAATAATCACATATGGAGTTTAAATTTGAATCTTGTATTCAAACCAACTTCATTTAATCTGTTGCTAGTTGCATTAGCTCAAAACACATTCATTTTGCCACGTCATGATCATGCATCATATTGTGCATTGCATTGATTGTGTTCCCTTCTATGTTGCCGGTAATTGTCCCCTCTCGATAGACGTGATACCGATGATGTGATCGTTGACACTGATGAAGACTCAATGCTATCTTCAGAAGTGCCAGGCAAGCAAAACCCCCTTGTTCATTCCGATACAAACCCACTCTCTCGCTCCTGCTCTCTTTTATTGCATTAGGACAACAACGATTCACCTGTTACTTGTTGCGGTAGTTGAACCCCTTTATCCTTTGCATGACTTGTCATTGCCACAGTAAATAGATGAAACCCACTAGCATGAGTAGGAGTTGTTTGAGCCCTGTTGTGCCTACTCATTCTTGCTTGTTTGTCATGCCTGCTACTGCTTAGAGTTGTGTCAGGTCTGATTCATCGGGAATGGATCAGAGGTGTGTGAACATGTCCTACCATTGAGAGCTAAGTGTGTGAACATGATTTGGTAAAGGTAGCGGTGAGAGGCCATGTAGGAGTACATGGTGGGTTGTCTCATTGAAGCCGTCCTTAGGAACTGAGTTCTATGTTTGTGATCCATGACTCAGCTACTACCATACATTGGGCCCTGAAATATGACCCCGCTCGACTTCTTAATCACCCTTGTCCTCTGTCCAGGAGTTGCAAGTAGTTTCTGGTGTTTGTAGTATGCTGGAGGCCGTGGATAGCGCTGACCGTAGGGGTGGGCTGTGATGCGGTAGGCACGTGGCCGGGTAAACCGGGCACCCGTTTGGTGTCACGGAACCCTGTTCACATCGTTTGGGGCTGTGAGCGAAACTCTGGCCGGATCTCCTCATGGATGGAACCCGAATAGGCGATAAACCTGGACTAGAGACTTAGGTGTTTAGGTAGGTCGTGGTCTACACCCACGTCGGCTTTCGCTTGAAGTCTGCCGAGCACATGTCGTGTGCAGACGCTAAGTGGTGGAAACATGTATGAAGAAGTACACCCCTGCAGGGTTAACATCATCTATTCGAATAGCCGTGTCCGCGGTAAAGGACTTCTGGGTTGCTTATATCAGTTCATAGACAAGTGAAAGTGGATACTCTAAAATACGCAAGATAAGCGTGAGTGCTATGGATAGCGTTCTCGTAGGGAGACGGGAGCGGATCCATAGTGGTGTATCGATATGGTGAATATGTGGACTCGTGTGCGCCACCTCAAAAGAGTTGCTTGCAGTCGTAGTTTAGGATAGCCACCGAGTCAAAGCTGGCTTGCTGCAGTTAAACCCCACCATCCCCTTGTTGACAATGATGCATATGTAGTTAGTTCTGATGTAAGTCTTGCTGGGTACATTTGTACTCACGTTTGCCTATTTTATGTTTTTGCAGAGAGACTTCAGTCTCACTAGTAGTTCCACGTGGACTTCGACGTTTAGCTTGTTACCTCAGCTACGATCTTGAGCCCTCGGCAGGATCTGGTAGATAGTCAGGCTTCTCAGCCTTTTTCATTTCTAGATGTCTGTACTCAGACATGATAGCTTCTGCTTGTGCTTTGACTTGTATGCTCTGAATGTTGGGTCGTGAGACCCCTGTTTGTAATATCTCGCTCCTCGGAGCCTAATGAATAAATACTTGAGTCGTAGAGTCATTTTGTGATGCCATGTTGTATTGCACATATCGAGCATATTGTGTGTATGTTATTGAAATGCTTGGTATGTGTGGGATCTGACTATCTAGTTGTTTATCTTTAGTAGCCTCTCTTACCGGGAAATGTCTCCTAGTGTTTCCATTGAGCCTTGGTAGCTTGCTACTGCTCCGGAACACTTAGGCTGGCCGGCATGTGTCCTTCTTCGTTCCTGTGTCTGTCCCTTCGGGGAAATGTCACGCGATGAATACCGGAGTCCTGTTAGCCCGCTACAGCCCGGTTCACCAGAGTCCTGCTAGCCCAGTGCTACAGCCTGGATTCACTCGCTGATGACCGACACGTTCGATGCTGGGTCATGGATGCCTGTCCCTGTAAGTCTGTGCCACTTTGGGTTTACGACTAGCCATGTCAGCCCGGGCTCCTTATCATATGGATGCTAGCGACACTGTCATATACGTGTGCCAAAAGGCGCAAACGGTCCCGGGCTAAGGTAAGGCGACACCCGTGGGAATACCGTGCGTGAGGCCGCAAAGTGATATGAGGTGTTACATGCTAGATCGATGTGGCATTGAGTCGGGGTTCTGACAGCGTTGGTATCAGAGCTTGACTGCCTGTAGGATTGCCAAGCCAAACTGGTCGAAGTTGAGTCTAGAAATTCTTAGTTATATAAGGGAATTGATTGTGGGATGGAACGTAAGGCTCTTTTTACTCCTTATACCTCATGGCCTTTTGATCTGAGTCATCATCTTCTCTTCTACGGGGATTAAGAACTAGGCTATCTCTTCTTTCTATTAGGATCACGTGTTGCTAATCTGTAGAATTATAAGATTGTTGGACTTAAGCCTCATTTCAGTTCCTACTACTTCTGTATGATTATTGTTGATCTCGAGACCTTGATATTGTGCTTCTGAGTGGTTATGCCACCATTTTTGTGAATGTCTCAAGTCTTTTCTGAGCATTTACAGCCGTTATGCTGTCCGAGTCATCCCAGGTTTCTAAATAGTCTGATGCATTTGCAAAATCCTTTCCCTCTGGTTTCAATGTTCCTTTATGCCAGCTCAATCACACTAATTGTTGAGTTGAGGTATTCTATTGCCTTGACATTATGTTGGAGTTACTATTATGGCCTAGGTGTTTAGGGAGTCACCTAGTAGTCTAGCCATGATTTGTGTTCCCAGTGTGATGATTCTGGCCATCATTCTCGAAAGCATCCCGTGATGCTACTTAGTAATAGGTATTCTGTTCCTGGGTTCTTGAACCCGAGATTCACTCTACTTACTCATGTTGATAGTGTTTGCTCGTTCCTTTAGGTTATTAGTAACCTTTGCATTAGTCCTCGAGGTCCGTGGTATTTCCTTCTTCCAAATACTATGAACCACTTATGGCAGTAGTTTGTTGGATCAAAAGATCATAACAAGAGTGCTCTTGATGAGTTCTCCATTATATATTGTGGCTCTGCCAGTTCTACCTTTCTGCATGGGTTATCCGGAAGAAATATGTTGAACTTCGTTCGACATGCTAAACCATGCATCCACAACTCAGAAAATCGTATGTTCCTTTGAGTTGTCCTTCTTTAGTTTGTCTTCTGACCCTCGTCTATCAATTGATAGTCAAGAGTATGCGTGCATTCGTTTATCGATGCCTATTACTCTTGTGGTCCGTCAAGCCATTCTATCGCGGAATGATAGGAGAAACAAACTCCAGTACCTCTTCCATATCTAGGATTGGGTCAAAGCAATTGTGCTCCGCAGATCAAAATGCCAGCCCGGCTTTTGATTCTGTTCTACCCTGAAGTATTACCGTCTTTATGTCAGGATTTTCATGAGGATTGCACCGGCTCTTGTGAATTCTTGATGTAGTGATACTTCTCGCCATCATTATTCATCCCTCGGTTCCGTGTTGTCGCAACCGGAATGCCGACAAGTGAATCATGATGTGTGAATTCAATACTCCTAGCAACCTTGTTGCTTGGTAGTTAATGGACAATAATTTCATTCTTAGCGTGTTGGTTTTGAATCATCCTTCTAAGACTGATCGTGCTACCTAGTCCTTATTTCGGTGCACCCTTCGATTGATGAGTTAGGATCTTGTCAAGTCCTCACTCATTTGATCATATCGTCTTGCCCTCAAAAGCGAGATTGTTCTCGAGCTTAGTAACATACTGGTGGTTCGTGATTTTCCGAATATCTTCTCGGAAGTATTACCAGGTTGTCCCCTGACTGTTATGTTGAGCTCGTGATCAAGTTGGTTTCTTGTGAACCACCCTTTCTCCAAGAATCTGTGTTGGATATCCCTGAGCTAGTTGGTTAAGCTAGACAACAACTTGGAGAATTGGAAGATAAAAGCTTGCCTAACTTAGTTTGTTCCAAAGGGATATTCTTGTGTAGTGTGTGTTGAGGAAAGATGATATCTTCATTGATTGGTCCCTGTGATCAGTTGCTGGACCTATTGTCTTATCAATCCTTTGATTTGAGTGTGGGCTATCGTCAAATCAAATCAGTACCAATGATGCTCGTAATGTTGTCTTGTTCGTGGTTGATCCCTCGAGCATACACCATTACATCTTTGGTCTGACCAATGCTATCACCGTGTTCACTTAACTATGGAATTCCTTTTAAAAGGAAACCTAGATGAATTGTTGTTGAGCCCATTGACAACATCCTTATCTCCTCCATGATTTTGTTGAACATTAAGCTAGTGTTGGAAACTTTTGAAAGCATTATCTTCATGCTAGCTCGTGAAGTATTTGTTTGATGAAAGGAGTGACTTCCTCTTATACACGTGCATTTGGTGAAAGTTGCCGCCGTGAATTTGAGAAAGTTAGTTTTGCTTCCTCTAGAATCATCCCAAGTCAGTCATGCATATGTGCGAAGTATTCTATGGTTTGGAGACTTGCAACGTTCATTCCATATGTGTTCCGAGCACACCAAGCCACTGATTGATTTGTTCAAGGAGAAGAAGTTCCTTCTTAAGAGCATGCCTTATGCAAGGATTTTGATATCCTCGTTGATGGTTCCCCACCTGAACTCGGTAGTGTTTTATTATAAGACTACCACGTGGTCATGCTTGTCTGGGACAACGTGTTCACAGGTTTGTAGCAGAACTAGCTCATGTTTTGGAGCTTACTATCGTAGTTCATTCCCCGAGAATCTTGCAACGTCATCTCGTCGACTTGTGTTGCAAACTTTCATCTTTCTTCCTAGACTCGATGAGTCTGGAATATCCGACACCAACCAGATCTGAATCTCAGGCAGATATGATGGTTTGGAACATTTCCCAAGAACTATAATATTGGTCCCTCGATAACCAGTAAAGTGGATGTCGTGGCGAACACACCCAGCCGGAAGACCTATTATTGTAGTATCTTATTTGAGGAAGTTGGCCACCTCCCCATAGGGATCTCGTGGGATTTACTCCCTAGTTGTTCCTTATGGATTTTTGTCTTCCGAAGTCCGACCTGTTACTTGATGTTCTAGATACCAAACCATTTCAATGAATGGGATACGCTAGCACATCAAGGAGAACATTAGGAGCGGAGTGCTAAACGGTCAATCATCCAGATTTTGCTTCCTTGGCCTCGCTAAGGTGAAATCTGAGAAGGTGTTATCTTCCTTTGCATCTGCATCATCCATCATTAGCCATCATGGTAGTAAGTTGTGTTGCCAGGATCCTTGACACGGATATTGGTAGAATCTTGATGATTGTGGAAATGCTCAAGTTCTTGAGAGCACGCACAAGCGCTACGTGTTATCATCGGCACCAACTCGGATTCCTCTCAGTTTTCCTCGACAATGCTATGACCCTTTCAAACAGTGAATTCACTCTCTATTGTTGGGTTCTTCCCCAGTTACTAGAATCATTCCCAGCATTTGCATTTTGTTCCCAGCTTGCACCGCCAATGTGCCATTCTACCACGGGTCCCTTCCATTTTCGGTGGTAAGCAAGTTCATCCATTATGTTGTCTTCAACAAGGTAATCCACATCATCCAAGTCCGAGTATGCCATTCTACCGACCCCCCTCCAAACGATCGCTCGAGAATTGCCTTAGGCTGGTTTAAAGAGTTTCAATGATCTCTGAATCAAAAGTAATTCTTTTTGCCACTTAAGGGGATATCTCTACGAGTCACCTTCCCTAAGGTGTATCGTTATGGTATCATGGCAACTCAACTCCTCGCTACGTTGACAATCGTTTACCACCTTCTTAAGCGTGAAATTGTTGTCTACCTAGTGAAACTTCGTCATCTGTTTCTTTCCACCCCTCTTGATGTGTATCTCGTGTCTCAACCCGAGAGATGGTCCTATGTCTCACTCCGTGAGTTGTTCGATCTTCGAGAAGATCGACCCTTCTAGAGTCTCCTTCTTCCCTCCATGTCATGTTGACAGGATTTCTCAGAGCAGGATTTCAAGACAATAATGGTGATCGAATCAACGTTCCTATGAAGTGCACCCTGGATCGTGAAGATTATACTAGTTGCGTTTCCCCTTCACCTTACCCTACACTCGAATCTCGGGGCGAGATTTTTGTTTAGTGGGGGTGAGTTGTCACATCCCTGGTCCTGTTATGCACTAGGCTAGACCTCATGTGAGCATCATGTTTTAATTCAAATGAACTTTGAATTGAGGAATTTTCAAAGCCTCAGAAACCTTCTAAAAATGATCAACATTAAAATCTTCTCAAAGAAGCCCAAGAAAATGTTCCTCTTAGTCTCTGAAAATATTGCAAAGAGGTAAAACTCAAAACAATATTTTTGGTATCTCAGAGTTAATTATTTTGGGCCTTTGAATTAAATAAATAGCTATTTGCATTGGATATATATATTATATATAAATAATATACGTCCAATAATTACTGGAACATTTTATGTGGTTTGGTATATTTTAGTTCTAGCCACATAATTATTTTCAGGATTTTATAAAATGGTTTAGTATTTTTACTAAACCAAAACAAAACAGAACAAAATAGAAAACAATAAATAAAAGACAGAGGAGAGAAACCTTACCTGGACTTACCTCCGCAGCCCACCAGGCCCACCTGGCCAGCCCAACCCATCTCCACCCCCCCCCCCCCTTGTCGTCTTCCTCCCTGCCAGGAGGACAGACACCGCGACGCCGCCGCGTGCGCCACCTCCTGCTTCCCTGGCCACCTCCTGCTTCCTCCCCGGGCCCTCTAACGACGCCACGGAGTCGTCCCCGACCGCTATCCCTCTCTCTGCTCGCTCTGGCTCTCTCCCTCTCTCGATTTGGAGCACCACCGAGAGCCACCGGAGGGCGCCGCCGTCGCATCCATAGCCACCGGCCACCCCTCGCCTTTCCGATGAGCTCAGGAGCTCCGTCCCGACCCCACGAAGCTCCACCACAACGCATGCGACGCCGGGTGCCCCGTAGCCACGCCATCACCGCCATCTTCATCGCCACGGCCGGCAATCGCTGCCGTTCAATTCGCCGCCGACAGGACGTCCCCGAGCCCACTTAGCGTCTCGTCCGACTCCCCGTGAGCTCCTCTTCCCTTCCCCTCACTCCGCGCACTTGATTTCGTCCCCTAGCTCCATCTTCCACCACGGCCGAAGCTCGCCGCCGCCGTGCCTCGTCGCCGTCGTGGCCAGAACCACTGGAGCTCCCACCTGAGTGCACCATCGTGCTCAGAACGTCTCCACGAGCCCGTTGCCTGCCGCAGCTCGCCCTCTCGTGCCCCCTAGTGGTCGCCCGTGTCTCACCCGAGCTCCGGCGGCCGCAACCGAGCTCGCCGCCGTCGACTCCGGCCACCCCAGGCCCGGAGACCACGACCATCCGACACGCCATCGCGCCAGCTCTCTGTAGAGCCAAAGGGCGCACCGAACGGTGCCGTATAGACGAAACCCGAGCCACCCCGGTGCATCTCCGCCGCGTTTTGGGTCGTCGCCGGCGAAACTCCGGCGACTGCCGACGTGGCACACTTAATTAGTATTAATGACCCAACTATTTAAACCCACAGCCACTGATAGTGGGCCCCACCCCTGGTCAAACCTCAGTTAGCGCTGGGTTTGACCGGGATTAGCTCCTGTGTCACTGACGTGTGGCCCCCACACGTCAGGTTTGACCGAGCCAGCCCAGTTGACCCTGCTGACGTCACTGTGACGTGGTGCTGACGCCATAATCATTTCTGGATTTATTATAATTCAGGAAATTTCAGAAAATGCCCTAAACTTCAATAAATCATAGAAAATTAACCGTAACTCCAAATTAAATAATTTATATATAAAAAATTATCAGAAAAATTAAAGGAATCCATCTGTACCATTTTCATGCATGTTAGAACAACTTATAGCTGCTGTTTAGCACAAATCAATTAAATGGCATTTGAATAATCACATATGGAGTTTAAATTTGAATCTTATATTCAAACCAACTTCATTTAATCTGTTGCTAGTTGCATTAGCTCAAAACACATTCATTTTGCCATGTCATGATCATGCATCATATTGTGCATTGCATTGATTGTGTTCCCTTCTATGTTGCCGGTAATTGTCCCCTCTCGATAGACGTGATACCGATGATGTGATCGTTGACACTGATGAAGACTCAATGCTATCTTCAGAAGTGCCAGGCAAGCAAAACCCCCTTGTTCATTCCGATACAAACCCACTCTCTCGCTCCTGCTCTCTTTTACTGCATTAGGACAACAACGATTCACCTGTTACTTGTTGCGGTAGTTGAACCCCTTTATCCTTTGCATGACTTGTCATTGCCACAGTAAATAGATGAAACCCACTAGCATGAGTAGGAGTTGTTTGAGCCCTGTTGTGCCTACTCATTCTTGCTTGTTTGTCATGCCTGCTACTGCTTAGAGTTGTGTCAGGTCTGATTCATCGGGAATGGATCAGAGGTGTGTGAACATGTCCTACCATTGAGAGCTAAGTGTGTGAACATGATTTGGTAAAGGTAGCGGTGAGAGGCCATGTAGGAGTACATGGTGGGTTGTCTCATTGAAGCCGTCCTTAGGAACTGAGTTCTGTGTTTGTGATCCATGACTCAGCTACTACCATACATTGGGCCCTGAAATATGACCCCGCTCGACTTCTTAATCACCCTTGTCCTCTGTCCAGGAGTTGCAAGTAGTTTCTGGTGTTTGTAGTATGCTGGAGGCCGTGGACAACGCTGACCGTAGGGGTGGGCTGTGATGCGGTAGGCACGTGGCCGGGTAAACCGGGCACCCGTTTGGTGTCACGGAACCCTGTTCACATCGTTTGGGGCTGTGAGCGAAACTCCGGCCGGATCTCCTCATGGATGGAACCCGAATAGGCGATAAACCTGGACTAGAGACTTAGGTGTTTAGGTAGGTCGTGGTCTACACCCACGTCGGCTTTCGCTTGAAGTCTGCCGAGCACATGTCGTGTGCAGACGCTAAGTGGTGGAAACATGTATGAAGAAGTACACCCCTGCAGGGTTAACATCATCTATTTGAATAGCCGTGTCCGCGGTAAAGGACTTCTGGGTTGCTTATATCAGTTCATAGACAAGTGAAAGTGGATACTCTAAAATACGCAAGATAAGCGTGAGTGCTATGGATGGCGTTCTCGTAGGGAGACGGGAGCGGATCCATAGTGGTGTATCGATATGGTGAATATGTGGACTCGTGTGCGCCACCTCAAAAGAGTTGCTTGCAGTCGTAGTTTAGGATAGCCACCGAGTCAAAGCTGGCTTGCTGCAGTTAAACCCCACCATCCCCTTGTTGAAAATGATGCATATGTAGTTAGTTCTGATGTAAGTCTTGCTGGGTACATTTGTACTCACGTTTGCCTATTTTATGTTTTTGCAGAGAGACTTCAGTCTCACTAGTAGTTCCACGTGGACTTCGACGTTTAGCTTGTTACCTCAGCTACGATCTTGAGCCCTCGGCAGGATCTGGTAGATAGTCAGGCTTCTCAGCCTTTTTTATTTCTAGATGTCTGTACTCAGACATGATAGCTTCTGCTTGTGCTTTGACTTGTATGCTCTGAATGTTGGGTCGTGAGACCCCTGTTTGCAATATCTCGCTCCTCGGAGCCTAATGAATAAATACTTGAGTCGTAGAGTCATTTTGTGATGCCATGTTGTATTGCACATATCGAGCATATTGTGTGTATGTTATTGAAATGCTTGGTATGTGTGGGATCTGACTATCTAGTTGTTTATCTTTAGTAGCCTCCCTTACCGGGAAATGTCTCCTAGTGTTTCCATTGAGCCTTGGTAGCTTGCTACTGCTCCGGAACACTTAGGCTGGCCGGCATGTGTCCTTCTTCGTTCCTGTGTCTGTCCCTTCGGGGAAATGTCACGCGATGAATACCGGAGTCCTGTTAGCCCGCTACAGCCCGGTTCACCGGAGTCCTGCTAGCCCAGTGCTACAGCCTGGATTCACTCGCTGATGACCGACACGTTCGATGCTGGGTCATGGATGCCTGTGCCTGTAAGTCTGTGCCACTTTGGGTTTACGACTAGCCATGTCAGCCCGGGCTCCTTATCATATGGATGCTAGCGACACTGTCATATACGTGTGCCAAAAGGCGCAAACGGTCCCGGGCTAAGGTAAGGCGACACCCGTGGGAATACCGTGCGTGAGGCCGCAAAGTGATATGAGGTGTTACATGCTAGATCGATGTGGCATTGAGTCGGGGTCCTGACACATAATTATTAGAGGAATTACTAGGAAAAGGCCTAGGATTAAAATTACCTCTATAAGCATTGTTATTGAAATTATTGTGAGAGATAAAATTCACATCTATGGCATCACTATTTTGCTCAATCAAAGTAGACAAAGGCATATCATTAGAATCAATAGGAGCACTTTTACTAGCAACCAATTTCATAAGAGCATAAACTTTTTCACTCAAAGAAGAAATTTCTTCAACCGAATTAACTTTTTTACTAGAAGGAGCCCTTTCGGTATGCCTTTTTGAATAATTTGCCATAATATTATCATGCAATTTGGTGGCTTCACCCAAGGTAATTTCCATAAAAGTTCCACCCGTGGTGGAATCTAAAAGATTATGAGAAAAAAAATTCAACCCCGCATAAATTTTTTGTATGATCATCCAAAGATTTAACCCATGAGTTGGGAATTCCTTAGCATCATTTTCATCCTTTCCCAAGATTTTTCAACATGCTCATGTTCAAGTTGCTTGAAATTCAGGATCTGGGTTCTAAGGGAAATAATTTTTGCGGGAGGAAAATACTTAGTGATAAAAGCATCTTTGCACTTATTCCAAGAATCGATACTATTGTGAGGCAAAGAAGAGAACCATTTTTTTGTAGAATCACTCAAAGAAAACGGAAATAATTTCATCTTGACCACATCATTGTCCACATCTTTTTTCTTTTGCATATCGCATAATTCCACGAAGGTATTAAGATGGGACGC
Organism: Triticum dicoccoides; assembly: GCF_002162155.2. Taxonomy (NCBI): domain Eukaryota; kingdom Viridiplantae; phylum Streptophyta; class Magnoliopsida; order Poales; family Poaceae; genus Triticum; species Triticum dicoccoides. Next base: position 183,401,212 of record NC_041393.1, on the reverse strand, counting down.
GATATCCTCATTAGGAGTACCATAAAATTGGTCTTTCATGACAAGATTTAGCAAAGCAGTATTAATATCACAAGTCTCCGCACAAGCGGCGGGAGGAGCAAGCGGACTGCCAAGAAAATCATTGTTGTTGGTATTTTAGAAGTCACATAGTTTGGTGTTCTCTTGAGTCATGATGACCACACAACAAGATTGCACTCAAAAACAGATCCGGCTAGAAAACGGCGAACGGAAAAAGAGAGGCGAATAAAATGGCAAGTTTTTGTGAAGTGGGGGAGAGGAAAATGAGAGGCGAATAATGTAAATTGGAAGGAGATGAGATTTGTGATTAGGAACCTGGTTATGTCAAAGATCCTCCCCGGCAATGACGCTAGAAATTCCTTTTGATGCCGCTAGAAGCTACATTGGTATTTCCCCAAAGAGGAAGGGATGATGCAGCACAACGGCGGTAGGTATTTCCCTCAGATATGAAACCAAGGTTATCGAACCAGTAGGAGAACCAAGCAACACAATGTAAACAACCCCTGCACACAAATAACAACACCTCGCAACCCGATGTGTTAAAGGGGTTGTCAATCCCTTTCGGGGTACGGCGCCTCAAGATAAGCAAAGGACGTGAGGTAAATTTGTAGATGGGATAAATAGATCGCGGAAAAAATAAACTACAGCAAGGTATTTTTGTATTTTTTGGTTTAATAGATCTGAAAATAAACGCAAGGAAAAAGTAGATCGTAAGGCAAATATATGAGAAAGAAGACCCGGGGGCCGTAGGTTTCACTAGTGGCTTCTCTCGATAAAGATAGAAAACGGTGGGTGAAAAAATTACTGTTGGGCAATTGATAGAACTTCAAATAATCATGATGATATCTAGGCAATGATCATTACATAAGCATCACGTCCAAGATTAGTATACTGACTCCTGCCTGCATCTACTACTATTACTCCACACATTGACCGCTATCCAGCATGCATCTAGTGTATTAAGTTCATGGAAAAACAGAGTAATGCAATAAGAACAATGGCATGATGTAGACAAGATCCGTTTATCTATTGCAACAGATATGGATCCCACCTTTTTATCCTTAGTAGCAACAATACATACGTGTCGGTTATCTTTCTGTCACTGGGATCAAGCACCGTAAGATCGAACCCACTACCGGGCACCTCTTCCCATTGCAAGATAAATAGATCAAGTTGGTCAAACAAAACCCAAATACCGGAGAAGAAATATGAGGCTATAAGAGATCACGCATATAAGAGATCAAAGAACTGAAATAACTTTCATGGATATAAAAAGATATAACTGATCATAAACTCGAAGTTCATGAGATCCCGACAAACACACCGCCAAAAGACTTACATCATATGGACCTCCAAGAGACCATTGTATTGATAATCAAGAGAGAGAGAGGAAGCCATCTAGGTACTAACTACGGACCCCGAAGGTCTATAAAGAACTACTCACACATCATCAGAGAGGCACCAATGGAAGTGGTGTACCCCTCCATGATGGTGTCTAGATTGGATCTGGTGGTTCTGGACTCTGCGGCTGCTGGATGAAAATTTCGTTGACCCCCCTAGGGTTTTTGGAATATTGGGGTATTTATAGAGCAAGGAGTCGGTCTAGGGGGCACCCGAGGTGGGCACAACCCACCAGGACACGCCTGGGCCTCCTGGCGCGCCCTGGTGGGTTGTCCCCTCCCCGGGACTCCCCCAAGTGCAACCAGGGCCCAACTTCTTCCTTCTAGTCCATAAAAAACATCATAAATTGGTGTGGCATTTGGGCTCCGTCTGATATTGATTTCCTATGATGTAAAAAAACATGCATAAAACAACAACTAGCACTTGGCACAATGTCAATAGGTTAGTAACAAAAAAATGATATAAAATGACTATATAATGATTATAAAACATCCAAGATTGATAATAAGACAACATGCAATAATCAAAAATTATAGATACGTTGGAGATGTATCAATTATCTCTTGTGTAATGCCTCCATGGTTTCATACTTGAATCGAGGAGGGACTGGTTCGTCTTCATCTTCGTCATCGAAGAACCATGTGTAGGGATGGGTGTCTTTGAAGATATTTTTTATCTAAAGGATGATAAGAAACCGGGCACTCCTCGGAATCTTGAGATGACATATTTTCAGATCTGTCAGAAAACAGCGAGAAAATAAAACAGAAGATTTCTTCACGATACGGTGGTCAATAGGTTCGGATGGTATATAAAGATTTTTTTTATCTTCGGAAACAAGCAAACAGAAGAAAACCGAAGTCCGGAAGGTACCCGAGGTTGGCAGAACCCACCTGCCGCCCTGGTGTCTTATGCCCTTCAGGGTTACCTTCCTAGTCGTTTCTTATTTTCCTAATTTTTAATACATTCCAAAAATGACAGAAAATATTTTTGTGGATTTTTTCGGCTTCCTTTTACTTATCGTTTCACATACCTCCTCTTTTTTCATGATTCTGGAGTGTTCTGGAAGGTTTCTTTTATGTGTTCCTGGTGTCATAGTTTGGATAACATTTCTTTCAACATTAATGGGCATACCTGAGATATAATTTTTTATTCTTTGCCCGTTTACAACCTTCGGGTTAGTACCCTCAGCATTATTTATTTTGATACCTCCAGATCGATAAACCTCGTCGATAACATATGGTTCTTCCCATTTGGAGAGAAGTTTTCCTGCAAAGAATCTGAAACGAGAGTTGTACAAAAGAACAAATTCTCCAACTTTGAAATCACGCTTTTGGATTCTTTTATCATGCCATCTTTTAAGTTTTTCTTTAAATAATTTGGCATTTTCATAAGCTTGGGTTCCCCATTCATCTAGTGAGATAGTATCAAATAACTTATTTTCACCGACAAGTTTGAAATCATAGTTGAGTTCTTTAATTGCCCAATATGCTTTATGTTCTAACTCAATAGGCAAATGACAAGCTTTTCCGTAAACCATTTTATAAGGAGACATATCCATAGGATTATTATATGCTTTTCTGTAAGCCCAACGTTCATCATCTAATTTCTTAGACCAATTCTTTCGGGACCTATTGATAGTTTTTTGTAATATTAACTTTATTTCTTTATTGCTAAGTTCAACTTGACCACTAGACCGAGGATGATATGGAGATGCAATTATGGTTAACATCATACTTAGCAAGCATTTCACGGAAAGCACCGTGAATAAAATGTGAACCACCATCAGTCATTAAATATCTAGGGACTCCAAACCTTGGGAAAACAACTTCCTTAAGCATTTAAATAGAGGTGTTGTGATCATCACTACTGGTTGGAATAGCTTCTATCCACTTAGTAACATAATCAACATCAACCAAAATATGAGTATACCCATTAGAGGAAGGAAAAGGTCTCATGTAGTCGAAACCCCAAACATCAAATGGTTCAACAACAAGAGAATAATTCATAGGCATTTCCTGATGCTTACCTATATTACCAATTCTTTGACATTCATCACAAGATTGAATAAAACTTACGGCCATCCTTGAAGAGAGTAGTCCAATAAAAACCAGATTTCAATACCTTGTGAGTAGTTCTGTCTCCCGCATGATGCCCTCCATAAGCTTTAGAGTGACATTTCCGTAGGATTTGTCCCTGTTCATGCTCAGGTACACAACGTCTAATAATACCATCTACTCCTTCTTTATAAAGATGCATGTCATCCCAAAAGTAATGCCTTAAATCATAGAAGAACTTTTCTTTTGTTGGTAAGTGAAGCTAGGTGGTATATATTTAGCAACAATGTAATTAGCATAGTCAACATAACAAGGAGTGTTTTGAGAAACATTTATGGCAGCTAATTTCTCATCAGGAAAACTATCATTAATACACTACTAGGAAAAGGCATGCTAGTGGCACACCGAATTTGCCTTCTAATGGCGCACTACTGGTGCGCCACTGGCATCACGCCATTAGAATTAAATTCTAATGGCGCACTACTGGTGCGCCATTAGTATCTGGTGTTCTAATGGCGCACCGCGTAGTGCGCCATTAGTATAGCCTGCAGTGCGCCATTAGAATGCCTCCCAGGGGCCATATGTACAAATGTGCTTTGGCATTCTAATGGCGCACCAGCAGCTAATGCGCCATTAGTGTGATGATCACAGTGCACCATTAGTGTCTTGTGTGGTGCGCCATTAGTATGAATATTAGGTTTTATTTTTTTTTCTTTTCTGATTTTTGCACAGGTTACAAAATATATTATTGCATAGAATATAGACAGCAGCACACAGCAACATCAGATTCATCAAATACAATAGAAGATTAGTCTCCGAATACAATTCATCATATTAGTCTCCGGATTCAAAAGACCGGACAAAGATAAAACATTACAAGTCTCAAGACCGCGAGTATCGAGTTTGCCTTCACATTACAAGTCGATATCGATCATCTAAACTACCATCACATAGAAGAGAGCTGTGGTCATCACGATGAGCATCATCGCGATCAAACTGGTCTTCATCCGGTTCCTCCAACGCTCCCTCCTCTCTCCCGCTAGATAGCGGGCGTATCTAGATTCGGCCTCCGCCCTAGTGGTGTACCCTTTGTAACTGTTACCGCTAAAACGGTGAACCTGTCTCCGACACTCCTCCCAGTCATCGTAGACTCCGGGAACCTTACCCTTGTACACGACATACGACGGCATCTCTATGCACAAGCCAAACAACAGACAATACATAAGCAATGTGTAAGTATGCAACAAAAGGATCGGAAGAGAAAAGCAAGACATTAATAGCACGATTCATGGTCCTACTAATAAATAGCATCGATTACATCTAAGTTGAACAACCGTCCAAACCAAAGAGACATCCGAATTCATTAAAGTTTAATTACAACATGAGCCAATCAATGTTTCAGAACTACACATCACTACTTTCGACTCAACTCATCGGACAGGAGCGTGGGTGAAGCCGCCGTCTGTCGTGATGGTCATGAAATCACGGTCGTTGTCACCCTGCATTTGTAGCGTTTCATCTATCTCACTGTTGGACGGTTGATATCTGAGGAAGAACTGCCCCGCGGTATGAAGGACATCTTGATGGATGATGTCCGCAAACTCCGACTGAATGCGAAAGAATTCTTGTCTGAGGTCCGCGTCCTGGACTGCCGACAAGCTCGCGGTCCAATCTTTGAGATTATCTGGTAGCAGAAGGTGATGATGGTCCCTTACGATTGCCCGCATGTGATGGAGGGCGTAGTAGGCATCCTTCTGACCGCTAGGCGGCTGCTTGACGCAGCAGAACTTCGTATTGTGTGAGAAGATGTGCTTGCCGTACTTACGAACTGGCCTGGTGAAGGTGCCTCCAGATTGGGCGTAGCCGGGGAGAACATCATCAAGAACTTTCTTCACATTTGTGTAGTCTATCATGGAGTTACGGTTCGGGTCGAAATACGTGGCCATGGAATATTTTGGGCTTAAGAGGATGAGTGTGCAATGTGTGTCACTGCACAGAACACGGAATGTTAGAAAAAAAAGAACGATCGAAATCTAAGAAATCATATGTTACGGGGCGGTTAAGGGATGACTTACTCGGGAAAGTAAGGCACAAGGAAGTTATCCTTATCTGCGTTTGCCAGAATGACGCCTTTGAGGTGTGAACTCGCAATTTGGCGGTCCCCAGCGCTGCTCAAGTGCTTGGCACGCACGTAGAAGGGGTCGACTATCACGATGTCCAGGGTATTGTCTCTAATGATCCGCATCTGCATGCTCAGCGAAAACAGCCGAACGAAGGTGTAGTGCAACAGATGAAGGTTAAACATAGCAAAGATGTCATCAAACCGCAGGAAGATCATACCCCCGATGTCGCCATCCACAAAGCCCTTGCTCTCTGGCACCTTGGCCACGAAAACCGGGTATGCCACATCCTTCTCTCTGAGACGCCGCTTCTCCAAAATCAGAACACTGTCTTGCAGACTCCGCATAGCACCGGTTGCAGCATTCAGTATATTTGGCAGTAGCATCGCCCTACCCGCCACATGCACCCTCCTCGAGATATCCTTAGGTGAAGGTGGCCCGTCCTGAGCACGGATCGAACTCGGTGCCGGCTGGCTCGCACCGGCGCCCTTGTTAGTCTTTCGTTTCCGGCCCTTCTTCTTGATCTCCTGTAATGGGACCGAGTTCTGCTCACAGACCGCCTTCTTCAGCGTGTTGGGGCTGATAATATTTCGCGCCTCAGCTATCTGAGGCTCGGTGAAGGCGGGAGCTGGAGGCGTGTCCTGAGAACTGAACGCCAGACGACGCTTGTTGCAATTGGATTTCTCCGCCGTACCAGCTAGATCGCGGTGGTCTTGGTTGGGTTCTTGAGAAAGAGGCCCGCAAAACTCGTCAGCGTACCTATGTTCGGCAAAGTACTTATCAACTTTGGTAAATGTACCGTCGTCGTTGTCGTCGCCGTCCGGATCCTGTGCCATAGGGCTGTCCGGATCCTGTGCCATAGGGATGTCCGACAGGTCCGGTAGTGTTGCGGTGTTCTTGCCATGGCTTGGCGCCGGCACGACTGGCGGTCTTGTCTGTGGGGTGGTGTCCCCTGCCCCCAAACGAATCTGGCTCTTCGGCCATAGCAGGGGCCAGTTTACGCAGGTGCCGAGGGTCATCTCATCTTCTTCGTCGGCCCCAGCGGGTCGAATCGGAGGTAATAGCTCGTCGCAGCCTGGCAGCACCCGGACCACTTCAACCCTAAACATTGTGGTTGCATCCGATTACCGTGGAACATGGGGTTGCCCGGTTGAACGATTCTGCCCTTGGCGACATCGACCAACTCGGCGCCCACGAAGTGCAGAAGAGTGGAAGGAACGTCGGCGGTGCCCTGGAAAAACATGTATAGGGCGTCAGGGATGCCCAGTCAAAGGCAAGGAGATGAAGTCATCGGCCGAGAGGCTTAGTTACCGTGATGCCGTCGAGCTCGGCTAATGTCGAGGCACCGCCAACGGCGGGCGTGCAACTGATGGAGGGGGCGCTTGCTGGCGAGGTGCCGGTCGGCGTACACCCAGGTGCATTAAGCTCCAATGCCCGTGCCGGTGCCGGAGACACGAATACCGCCTCCGCCGGAGACACCAATGGCGCCGCCGCCGGAGACACCAATGGCGCCGCCGCCGGAGACACCAATGGCGCCGCCGCCGGAGACACCAATGGCGCCGCCGCCGGAGACACCAATGGCGCCGCCGCCGCGCTGTGCGAGTTGCTGGCCGTGAAGCTGGGAACCGGGGGAGGCCCCTTTTGGCCGCCCGCAATCCACGTCGTCAGCCCATGAATCAACGTAGGCACCATGGCGTTGAGCGTCATTCCAAGTTGTTGTTGCACTTGCTCATGGACAAGCTCCGGAATCCGCGCCACTTGTGCCTTGAGTTCTTCAACCTCGCGCATCTGGCTTTCCGAGCTGGTCTTTTTCTCCTTCCGCACACCAGCGGTATAGTATGACCCCCATTTTGTGGATAAGCCTTTGCCGGCCACACGACCAGCTGACGTCGGCTTATCGAGCTTATCCTTCTTTTTCATTATGTTCAACGCCCTATTTAAAGGGGTGTCGAAAGGGGAGCTCTTAGACGACCCCGCGCTACTGCTTTCATTGTCCTGCGAAAGGAACATGAACCATTTAGAAATATTGGGGATTAATTAGAGTGCAACCATATGGAGCTAATTACGCGGGGGTGTATTCCTTACCAAAACAAGCTCAAGCGCCCTGGTCTTCGGATCCGTGGTAAGCTCCTTTGTTATCGGGTCCTCCTTGTACCGGGCCCTGACATAGTTCCTGGTCTGCTTGTCACCGCTGTATTTCTCGAAGCGGGGCGGTAGGCCTTGCTCGGCACGCTCCGCGTCCTCCTTGTCCCATATAGGCTCCGCCACTCTATAACCACCGGGACCGAGTTTGTGTTCCCCTAAGTTCAACTCCCGCATTTCTTTCCCCCACTGACTTGATTCGGAGGTTGCGGGGCTCTGGCACTTGATCTTGAACTCCTTGTACTCATCTTCGCTCATCAAAGGATATTTCGCCTTGATCTTGTCATAACTATCACCTTTATCAATCATTCTCTTCACCGCGCTTCTCCAAGTAGATAGGGCCGTGCTCATCTTCGTGAGGGCGGCATTGTTCACTTTATTCCCTGAGAGGCGTGTGTTTTCAAATTCGGCGGGGAACTTGTATCGTTCGTGCAGCTTCGTGAAGAGGAGGTTGTGCAAATTCCGTCGGTCCTTATGCCTAAGGTTCTCGGTGTTGATCGAGACGGTGCTCCGGAGAATGCACCCGAGCTGAACCGAGTACCCCTTGACTATATGTTTGGGCTCCGTTGGATTCCCGTCGGAGTCCACTTGAGTGAATTCCTCCTTGACGGTGCGGAGCGCATTCGGGCGTCGGTCCTTCCTTTGCTTCTTCGGTTGGCTGCCATCTGCGTGTGCGCCGCCATCATCAGTGGTGGCATCCTCGGCGGCACCATCAGTGGTGTCATCCCCGACGCCACTAGGGGTTGTGTAATCAGGATCGGTGTCTTCCGCGGCGTCATCATAGCGGTGAGGTTGTTCCTCCATCTCTTGGGACAGCTCCCAGAATTGCTTGCCGCCCGAACCACCGGCCTCATCGTTGTGGGCCATGTTTCTCTCTAAATAGGAAAAAAGTTTGGTCAAAAAGATGGTTATTGTCAAGGAACAAGATCATGGTCTCATGATTTAGGGCTTGTCGACACCGAGGCACCCTAAAAGCCTAAGCTTTCATCATTTAGGTTCTCATCGACACCAAGGCATCCGGGGCAACCAAGTTAAGTTTTCATCATTTAGGGTTTATCGATGCCGAGGCACCCTAGGTTGGGCCTAATCTTGGCTCTATTGCCACCTATGTTGGGTTTATCGATGCTAAGGATAATTCTAAGTTGGGCCTAATCACTTGGCTCTATTGCCACCTATGATTTAATGCAGCAAGAATGGCAGGGCAGTTGATCCTACTTAACTAAGTACTAAGATAGCCCGGCCCATGCATTAGTCGCAAGTACCCCATATGTCCTATTTTTAGCAAAGTCATGCTAAAATTCACGGAAAATTTCAGCATGACCTTTGCTGAAAATAGGACATATGGAGTACCCGAATTTGCCGGAACGGAAGTTAATCGACATTCCGGCAAACTCAAGGGCCTCTCGGGGTACCTGCAAATTCATCACGACACGATGGTCGGAGACAAAACCTAGCCACTGACCATATGGTCCTCTGCTTTCATATGGACAAAAATCAGCTCAACTTATGTGAGCTTCCATTCCAGATATAATATGTCTCCCAACAAAAAATAAGAATACACATTGTTGAACTTCATTGCTGGAATTAATGGTTTACTATCGGGATGTGCCTTAGGAGCATCGCTTATCAAGTGAAAACATAAGACACAAACTTGTAGCTGTATGTGTTTTGCCAAGAAAGGGTGCAACAAGAAATATTTTCCTAGTACTAGTTTATCTCACCTACTAGTAAAGGGACATTTCTCCTCAAATCGAAAGTTAATACATCGTTGTTTCTTACTAGGGGAAGATGGACCTGGATGGTCAAGCACGTGGAAGATGGCTTTGTGGGCGTGCCTTCTTAACAGCAAAAATGCATACAGAATGATCCTAAAGTTAATCACATTGGTTCCACCTGGTGAAAAAGTTGGGTTCGAAGGAGGACTGTACACCAATCTGTGGACAGCACACATAAGAACAGTAGCAGTAGTACTACTACTAGCAGTAGTACTACCAAAAGAAAGGAAAGAACAGTAGCAGTAGTACTACTACTAGCTAGCTAGCTAGCTGGTACTGATCTAGCTTCTACATGTATTTCTCTGAATTTTGTTATACTTAAACACTACAGGGAATTATACTTTGTCATAGCTATTAGTCTTTGGACTAAGGGGCACTAGCACACTAGTAAGTGATAGGCAACCATCCTACATGGAAATGTGAAGAGTTACATGGATGAGTACCAGCTCTAAGTGAAGGCTCAATGGATTCAAGATCAACCGACTGAAGTTGCCCAAACCTGCAAGGAAAAGAGAGAATAATGATTTCGAACTGCTTCTGATGGCATACCTGAGCATAAGTTCAGTCCCCCAAATCAAGTACTCCATCAGATTGGGATACTACTCTAGATTAGTGTAGCCACTATCTATCAAAAAATTTCAGAACTGAATTTCAGAGTACTCTAAATGTTGTGTGCCCTAGTATTTCTGTGTTCCCTTGCATTTCTATAACATTTAGTAGCATGACAATTTTATCATGTTGAAAAAAATTCAGTAACATGAATTTGTCTAAGCCAAGCATGATCTTGCTTGCATTGCCGCCTTTGCTACATGAAGCAATAGGGTAGGTTCAGTTTCACTGAAGTTTTGAAACTATACATCATTTGCTGAATTTTTGCTCTACATCACTTGCTCTTTGTAAATTATTGCATATATCCAGTGACTGAATTTTTGAAACTATAGGTGAACCTCTTCAGGAAACGCAAAACAGTTAACTGAAAGTATCTAAAATAGTTAAATCCACTTGATGCTTACCTAATGCAGGCCAACAGAATGAAATGAACTACGAATTTGTTCTCTGAAATACATGTAGGCCAATAGAGAGGATGTTCTTACAAGGGAGCAAGAAGCCTACCGCCATGGCCCTAGGGTTTGCAGGTGAGGGGGTGGAGGAGAAGGGAGGAATCACCATGCATAGGTTGGGAAGGGAGGAAGGATGGAGAGGGAGGAAGGAGGAAGGAGGAGAGGTACCTGGGCAGGCGCGGCCGGTCGCCGGAGGGGTCAGGGTCGGGGTTGGGGTCGGGGTCGGCGGCGGCGGCGTCGTCGAAGGGATGCCTCAGTTGGCCGTGGGAAGGCCGGCGGCTGCGGTCGTCGTCCTGCACCCCGTGCCCGGACTGAGGAAGACGCCGGCGTTGAAGCTCCAGCAGCGACTGGGCGTCGGGGGCGACGGCGCGGGGGCGACGACGCGGGGGCAAAGTTAGGTCGAGTGGGGGGGGGATCTGGCGAGGGAGGGAGAGAGGCCAGAGGGGAATAGGTGGAGGGAAGCTTTCTAATGGCGCACCACACGCAGGTGCGCCATAAGTACGACTGTTCTAATGGCGCACCACCCCTCGGTGCGCCATTAGAATTTTGTTTTAACCTAGCCTAGTAGCCATATCTACAGCCCAACCCTATCTACAACAGAACCCACGCACTAGCCCGACTGGTCAGCACGCAGCACACACACCAGGAGGTCTTGGGTTCGATTCCCAGGATCCCCAATATTTTTTTATGCATTTTAAATGGTGTTTTTTATATTTATTTGTGTTTAAATATGTTCAAACTTGTTTAAATCATAACAGTAATATTTTTTATGCATTTTAAATGCTATTTTTTATATTTATTTGTGTTTAAATATGTTCAAACTAGTTTAAATTATAACAGTAATATTTTTTATAAAAATGGTAAAAAAAATTTAAAAAATATGTTCAAAAAGTGCGGGTGCGGGGGGCCGGGTGCTCCGGCGGTGGAGCGGGGGAGGGTTGCGATGGGTGGAGCTAGCGGGGGAGGGTGTGGGTGCGATCGAGATGGAGGGGGATCGAGATCGAGATGGAGGGGGAATCGAGATCAAGTGTCCTCATGAATTCAAAAAGTGCCCATGAAATTTAAAAATATTCATGATATCAAAAGGTGCCCATGAAATACAATCGAGAAATGAAGACTACGATTTAAATACAATCGGTCTTAGCTAGCTATCTGTTCACAATCTTCTTGCCCTTGTTTTTCACAAACGGAGTTCTTTTGTGGAACGGACGTCCTTTAGGTAGGGTGGTCCTGCTTCTTCTTGTGGTGTGTGCTGCTACTTCATCGTCGTCGTCATGTTCGATCTTCGGGTCGCCGTACTTGTCGAAGTCTTGCTCATTGGCTACTCCATCCATTCCGATGATCTTCCTTTTGCCTCTCCTCACGACAACACGACTGGGCTTTGGCGGGTCGGTAATGAAGAAGCATTGGTCCACTTGGGAAGCCAGTACCCATGGCTCATTTTTCGCGGTGACGTTTGCGCCCGCGGTCTTGGATTTGGCTTCGAGTATAACCATGGTGGTGAAATACCAGTCTTCTTTTATGACGTTTTTGGCCCATCTGACACGGAACATCGGGACCTTCTCTCCAGCGTAGCTCAGCTCCCAGATCTCCTCGATCCTTCCGTAGTACCTGTCCTTGTCGTTACCGGTGTAGGATTCCATCGTTACCCCGGAGTTCTGATAACCATCGCTCTTCATCTCCTTGTCCTCGGTGTAGAATGTGTAGCCGTTGATATCGTACGCCTCATAGGTCATCAGGTTGTGCTCGGCGCCCTGTGACAAGGCGAATATGAGTTGTTCTTCCGCGGAAGAATCCTCATGTAAAGGGTACGACAGAAGCTTCTGCTTGAACCAACGCGTGAAACATGAGTTGTGCTCTTTGAGTATATCTCCGTCCGTCCTCTGTTGGCCTCGGTCATTGTACGTCTTCTTAATAAAGGTTTTGTGCTCTACCACCCAAGGATCGACCACGTCTATGTGTTGTAGCGCGACTAGGTTTGCTCTTTCAAAGTTGGCGAGTCGACCCTCGAAGTCGACATGCATTCCGCGGCGACCCTCATGGTGACCCCATCCAGCGAGCCTGCCGAGGTGCCTGTTGACGGGCAGACCAACGGGGTTCTCGATGCCTAGATAATTCGTGCAGTAGGAGATGCACTCTTCGGTCAGAAAGCCCCTGGCTATGCTTCCCTCTGGACGTGACATGTTGCGAACGTATCCTTTGATGACACCATTCATCCTTTCGAACGGCATCATGCTGTGCAGGAACGTCGACCCGAGTTGGATGATATCCTCCACTATATGGACCAGCAGATGCACCATAATGTCGAAGAATGCGGGCGGGAAGTACATCTCAAGCTCGCATAGTATCACCACGATCTCTTCCTGTAGCCTTCTAAGTTGCCTCACGCCAATCGACTTCCGAGAGATGACGTCGAAAAAGTTGCATAGGCCAAATAGCGTTTCACGGACGTGCGCGTCCATGATCCCACGGATTACAACTGGAAGTATCTGCGTCATCAGCATGTGACAGTCGTGAGACTTCATCCCGCTGAACTTCTGCTTCGCTGGGTCTAGGTATCTGATTATCTTCCCCGCGTAACCGTAAGGAAGTTTTACTCCTAGGAGGCAGGTGAAAAACTGCTCGATCTCCTCCTGACTTAGAGTGAAGCACGCGGGAGGGTAGTCATTTCCGGTCTTCTTGGCCTTTTTGGCTTTGCAACGACTTTCCGTGTCCTGCTTCTCCTCCTCCTCCTCCTCATCATCATCATTAGCGTGAAGCTCCTGCCTGATGCCCATTGATTTCAAGTCTGCCCTTGCTTTCGGCCCATCTTTGGTCCTCTCTGGCATGTTGAGCAGGGTACCAAGAAGACTCTCGCACATGTTCTTCGTGATATGCATGACATCAAGGCTGTGAGGCACACGGTGGATCTTCCAATACGGCAAGTCCCAGAAAACAGACCTCATTTTCCATACCTTCAGCAGCGGCTCTGGCGCCTTTCGCTTCTTTCCCGGCAGTGGGAAGTCTTTCCAAGTTTTCAACAGCTTGTCTATTTCCTCGCCGCTCCTCGTACACGGGCGTTTTCGGGGTTCGGTTTCACCATCGAACAGATCCTTGCGTTTCCTCCACGGGTCATCGTCGCGAAGCCACCTTCGATGTCCCATGAACACGGTTTTCGAAGACCCGGGATCTCTATCTAGCTGGCGATACGTTGTGTCATCCATGCACCTTACGCATCCAGAAAATCCGTGGACTACCTGCCCCGCGAGATATCCGTAACCGAGATAGTCGTGCACCGTCGTGAGCAGTGCGGCTCTCATAGGGAAATATTCTTTCTCTGCGGCGTCCCACGTATTGGCTGGCGTTTTCCACAGCGTGTCAAGCTCCTCTTTCAGCAGCCCCAGATACAGATTGATGTCGTTCCCTGGTTGTTTCGGCCCTTCAATTAGCATACTCATGTGAATGTACTTCCTCTTCATGCACAACCAGGGGGGAAGGTTGTACATCCACACAAACACAGGCCAGGTGCTATGTGTGCTTCTCTGGCTGCCAAACGGATTGACTCCATCGGTGCTCGCGCCCAGCACGATGTTCCTTGGATCGTTCCCAAATTCTGGGTATTCGAAGTTGAACGCTTGCCACTGGCTCGCATCCTTAGGGTGACTCAGCATCTTGTCTTTTTTATCTATCTCCGGATCATTTGCATCATCTTCTCGCTTCTTCTCCTCCCTATCCGCGTGCCAACACAGGAGCTTTGCTACCTTAGGGTCCGCGAAATACCACTGCAGACGAGGAGTGATCGGAAAGTACCACATCGATTTTCGAGGAGCTTTCTTCCTCTTCTTGTATCGAGTGACGCCGCACACCGGACATATGGTAGACTCCGCGTGCTCGTCCTGATAAATGATGCAATTGTTCATGCACACATGGTATTTCACGTGCGGTAAATCCAGAGGACACACGATTTTCTTCGCCTCCTCGAAACTGGTCGGGCACTTGTTCCCCTTGGGAAGACGTTCATGCCAGAATGACATGTTCTCGTCGAAGCATGCGTCGGTCATTTTGTGTTTTACCTTCATCTCCAGAGCCATGAGCGTTACTTTTAGGCGGGTATCCTCGGGCCTGCATCCTTCATACAATGGAGTAACCGCGTCTATCTCCAGTTGATCCAGCTTGGCTTTCTCTCGGGCGGCAGCTCTTGCTTTATCCGTCCGCTTGAGAAGCAGCTCTTGAATATGAGGGTCCTGCACCCAGCCTCCATCGTCGTCTGCTCCGGCATCTTCATCTTCATGATCATTCCCTTCGTCTTGATCTTCCTCATCATCATGTACGACATCTTCTACATGATGACTGTGTACAGCATCACCGTCGTGATCATGTCCTGGAGATTCTTCGTCTTCTCGCCCGGCCTCGCCGCGGTGGTACTTGTCTTGTTTCCCTTCCTCATTTCTTGCCCGGCCCCGGCCATGGACGACTTGATAGTCATCTTCATCACCTTGCCACCGATAGCCATCCATGAAACCACGCAAGAGCAGGTGGTCCCGCACCTGCCCGGAATCCGGGTCCGCAATAAGGCTCTTCAGCTTGCATCTTCGACATGGACATCTTATCTCCGTCTTGTTCTTTTGAAGCATCTCGGCCTTCGCGGAGCTCAAAAACCTATTCACGATGCCTTCAGTCATCGTGTGGACCATGGTCGCCTGCGGGGTAGAGCAAAACGATATGTTAGAACCAAGAAAAAATTTGGCATGACCTTCCCTAAAAATAGGACCAAAAAGAATGCATAGTGCCAAAATTCTCGCCGAAACGGAAATGAATCAAAACATTCAAACAAAATATTGGCAACTATCGCATATTTCAAATACCGGTACCTTCAACCACAAACATATATGCAACACCACAAACATACATAGATCTAGCTAGGCCACAAAAAGTGCATGTGCACGTTGTTGGAGCGAGCTAGGGAGAAAAAAAAGTAGATCTATATCATGAAGATAGCTTTCCCTTACTTACCTATCAAAAAAAGGTAATTTCACCACTTAATTTTGTTGAATCTATGGTGGAAATGAGGTGAGGAGGAGGAGATGGCCGAAAGCTTGGAGAAGGAGGTGGATGGAATGAAGTGGGGAAAGTGAGTGGGTAGGTGTGGGCTGTCCAAAATATCTTGTTGGTCCCAGGTTACTAATGGCGCACCGTAGGAAAATGCGCCATTAGTAACCCTGGTTACTAATGGCGCATCAGCCTACGGTGCGCCATTAGTAGTTTTGCAAAAAAGTAAAAATAATAAGTATATATACTAATGGCGCATCTCCTCTGAGTGCGCCATTACTAGTTTAAACTAGTAATGGTGCACTGTGCCACGATGCGCCATTAGTAGTTTTCCAAAATAAAGAATAAAACAAAATTTACAGTAATGGCGCACTGCCTGCTTGGTGCGCCATTAGTAGTTATAGATAGTAATGGCGCATTATGGACCCGATGCGCCATTAGTATGTATGGGAAAATGGAAAAAAATAATAATTCATACTAGTGGCGCACCCTGTTTACGGTGTGCCATTAGTGTCTTCCACACTAATGGCGTATCACAAACAGGTGCGCCATTAGTATATAGTAGTGGCGCACTGCTTCCACGGTGCGCCATTAGAATCAATCCTATCTATAACCCTTTTCCTAGTAGTGATAGGTTGTGGGTCATTAAGAATATTCTCTAACCTAGACAAGTTATCTGCTACGGGGTTCTCAGCTCCTTTTCTATTAGTGATATGTAAGTCAAATTCTTGTAGCAAGAGAACCCACCTAATGAGTCTAGGTTTAGCATCTTTCTTTTCCATAAGATATTTTATAGCAGCATGATTAGTGTGAACAATCACTTTATAATCAACAATGTAAGATCTGAATTTATCACAAGCAAACACCACTACAAAATATTCTTTTTAGTAGTAGCATAATTCCTTTGGTCACTGTCTAGAGTTTTACTAGCATAATGAATAACATTTAATTTCTTATCAACTCTTTCTCCCAGAACAACACCAACAGCATAATCACTAGCATCATACATAATTTCAGAAGGCAAGTTCCAATCAGGTGGTTGAACAATAGGTACATAAATTAAGCTTTCTTAAGTGTTTCAAAGGCTTCTACACAATCATCATAAAAAACAAATGGAACATCCTTTTGTAAAAGATTTGTAAGAGGCCTATAAAGTTTAGAGAAGTCTTTAACAAATCTCCTATAAAAACCAGCATGACAAAGGAAACTATGAATACCTTTGATATCTTTAGGACATGGAATTTTCCCAATTGCATCAACTTTACCTTTATCCACCTCAATGCCTCATTCAGAAATTTTATGGCCCAAGACAATACCTTCATTAACCATAAAGTGGCACTTCTCCCAATTCAATACAAGATTAGGTTGCTCGCATCAAAACTCGATCAAGGTTTCTTAAGAAATCATCAAAAGAAGTTCCGTAAACGGAAAAATCATCCATGAAAACCTCAACAATCTTTTCACAAAAAACAGAGAATATAGCAGTCATACATCTTTGAAAGGTAGTAGGTGCATTGCATAAACAAAAAGGCATATGTCTATAAGCATAAGTTCCAAAAGGACAAGTAAAGGTGGTTTTCTCTTGATCAGGTTGTGAGACAGGTATGTGAGAAAAACCAGAATATCCATCAAGGAAACAAAAGTGTGTGTGCTTTGACAATATTTCTAGCATTTGATCAATAAAAGGCAGAGGGTAATGATCTTTTCTAGTTGCTTTATTTAATTTTCTAAAATCAATTACCATCCTAAAGCCAGTAAAACTTCTTTGTGGAATAAGTTCATTTTTTATCATTGGGAACAATAGTAATACATCGCTTCTTAGGGAGACAATGAACAAGACTTACCCATCTACTATCAGCTATAGGATAGATTATACCTACTTCCAGAAGCTTTAGTATTTCAGTTCTTACCACTTCTTTCATCTTAGTATTTAGACGTCGTTGGTGATCGAAAACGGGTTTAGCATCAGGCTCCATATTAATCTTGTGATGTGATGTCTACTATGCAACTTTATTCTTGTAGACTCGTGTTGGGCCTCCAAGTGCAGAGTATTGTAGGACAGTAGCTTGAAAATGAGGACTAGGGTCCATACTTTTTCTAGTGCAATCTCTCAACAATGCTAATATAATTGGATCATATAACCATCCCTAACGTGCGATGAAGAATCACTCCAGAGTTCTTAACTAGCAGAGAACATAAGAAGAAATTGTTTGTAGGGTACGAAACCACCTCAAAGCTATTCTTTCCGTTTGATCTATTCAAGAGTTCATACTAAAATAACACAAAGCTATTCTTTCTGTTCGATTTATCCAAGAGTTCGTACTAAAATAACACCATATGATACACATCAACCAACTCTAATGTCACCTAGATACTCCAGTGTCAGCGAGTATCCGTGAGTTGATTATACAATATGCATCAAACAATTTCAGATTCATAATACTCAATCCAACACAAAGAACCTCAAAGAGTGCCCGAAGATTTCTACCGGAGAAACAAAGACGAGAACATGCATCAACCCCTATGCATAGATTACCCCTATGTCACCTCGGGAATCCGCGAGTTGAGTGCCAAAACACATATCAAGTGAATCAATATGATACCCCATTGTCACCACGGGTATTCATAGCAACACATACATCAAGTGTTCTCAAATCCATAAAAGTATTCAATCCGATAAAACGAAATCTCAAAGGGAGAACTCAATTCAGAACAAGATAGAGAGGGGAAAACACCATATGATCTACCTATATTAATAAAGCCTATGATACATCAAGATCGTGCCATCTCAAGAACACGAGAGAGAGAGAGAGAGAGAGAGAGAGAGATTAAACACAAAGAAATTGGTACAAACCCTCGGCCCCGAGGATGATGAAGATGGCCTTCGGTGATGATCTCCCACTCCGGCGGAGTGCCGAAACGGGGTCTAGATTGGTTTTTCGTGGCTACAGAGCCTTCCGGCGACGGAACTTCTGATCTAGGGTTACCCCGAGGGTTTTTGGAATATTTGGGAGTTTATAGGGCGAAGATGCAGTGTGGGAGGCCACCGAGGTGGGCACAACACACCTAGGCGCGCTTGGGCCCCCAAGCGCGCCCTGGTGGGTTGTGCTCTCCTCGGAGCTCCCCTTTGGTACTTCTTTGACCCATTGGGTGTCTTCTGGTCCAAAAAAAGATCCAAAAAGTTTTTCTGCATTTGGACTCCGTTTGGTATTCATTTTCTGCGATGTAAAAAACAAGCAAAAAACAGCAACTGGCACTGGGCACTATGTTAATAGGTTAGTCCCAAAAACTGATATAAAGTTGCTATAAAATGATTGTAAAATATCCAAGAATGTTAATATAACATGCCGACGGAGACGTATCATGCCGACGGAGAGCGGGTCTAATGCCCTTACGATCATCAAGAGTATATCCAATAGCAGCTCGGTGCTTCTTCAGAATTTTCAATAATCTTTCTTCTTCATGTTCTGAAAGGTTAGCACTAATAATAACATGATATATCTTTTCTCATCAAGATAAGAATATTTCAAAGTGTCTGGAAATTGTTTTAATTCAAACACAAGATCACCTTTAGGTGGAGGAGGACCTCCTAGAGTTTCAATAGGCAAATTGTGTTTAAGCAGAGGTCGTTGTTCAAAGAAATTTTTATCTATCTCATTTATTTCATGCATATGCATATCATTTTCATGGTCTAGAAAATATTGTTCTAGTCGATCACTAGGAGGCTCATCAATAGAAGCAAGACCAATTATTTCATCCTGGCTAGGTAATTCTTTCTTATGATGCTTTCTACTAAACTTAGAAAAATTAAACTCATGAGACTCATCACCAAAACTAACACCGACCATTTGTTTCTCACAATCTGTTTTAGCATTAACGGTGTTCAAGAAAGGTATACCAAAGATAATGGGACAAAAATCATCTTGTGGCGAACAAAGAACAAGAAAGTCAGCAGGATATTTTATTTTCCCACACAAGACTTCAACATCTCTAACAATCCAAAGCGGTGTGATGGTGTCTCTATTAGCAAGTTTAATAGTAACATCTATGTCTTCTATTTCAGCGGGTGTTATGTCATTCATAATTTCTTGATATAAGTTAAGGGGAATAGCACTCATGCTAGCACCTAAGTTACATAAACCAGATAACAATGATCTCCTATTTTGACTGAGAGAATAGGCATGGCAACAACATGTGTATGTTTATCTTTTTCATCTGGTTTGGCAATTCTAGCAGCTTCATCATGAAAGTAAATAACATGCCCATCTATATTTTCTACCAAGAGATCTTTAACTATAGCAACACTAGGTTCTACTTTGATTTGTTCAGCAGGTTTCAGTGCTCTAATAAAACTTTTATTGACCATAGTTGAAACCTTAGCATGTTATCCTAAAAGGGAAAGGTGGTTTTTCAATATAGGCAGTAGGAACAACTGGATCAACATTATAAATAATAGTTTCATCTTTAGCTAATACCGGTTCTTTAATTTATTCTTTAATAGGTGGATGATATTTAAACCACTTCTCCTTAGGAAGATCAACATGAGTAGCAAATGATTCACAAAAGGAGGCTACTATCTCAGAGTCAAGTCCATATTTAGTGCTAATGTTCTGAAAAGCATCGGTATTCATAAAAGATTTAACACAATCATATTTAAGTTATACCCGACTCTTTACCTTCGTCGAGTTCCCAATCATCAGAGTTGAGTTTAATTCATTCTACAAGATCCCACCTGAATCCAATAGTCTTCTTAATAAAAGAACCAGTACAAGAAGTATCGAGCATGGATTGATCATCATGAGAAAGTCGAGCATAAAAATTGTGAATGATAATTTCTCTTGAGAGCTCATGATTGGGGCATGAATATAACATTGACTTAAACCTCCCCCAAGCCAGAGCGATACTTTCTCCTTCACGAGGCCAAAAATTATATATGCAATTCCAATCACGATGAACTAGATGCATAGGATAATTTTTTTGGTGAAATTCCAATTTCAATCGATCCAATACCAGGATCCAATACCATCGCATAGACTATACCATGCCAATGATTTTACCTTAAAATATAAATTGAAAACCTTCTTCTTAGCTTCATCTCCGGGTAAACTTGCAAGCTTAAATAATCCGCAAATTTCATCCACATATATCAAGTGCATATCAGGATGTTCGGGTCCATCTCCTGCGTAAGGATTAGCTAGTAATTATTCTATCATACCTGAAGGAAATTTCATATCCAATATTTTCAGTAGGTGCAGTAGGTTGATGGGTAACTAAATGTGGTTCCGGTCGAGGTGAAGATACCCCGAACAAACCCCTCAAAGGATTGTTCTCCATAGTAACAAGTGACAATAAATTTCAACACATAGTAATAATCTTTCCTTATTGATTTCCACTTACCAAGAGCGCTTCACTCCCCGGCAATGGTGCCAGAAAAGAGCCTTGATGACCCACAAGTATAAGGGATCAATCGTAGTCCTTTTTATAAGTAAGGGTATCGAACCCAACAAGGAGCAGAACAAAATGAAAAGTAGTTTTCAGCAAGGTATTCTTTGAAAGCAATGAAATTATAAGTAGCAAGTAGTTTGATAGAAAGATAATTTGTAAAGAGCAAGTACTGGTAACGGTAAAAAAATTGCAGCAATGTAACCCAATCCTTTTGAGGCAAAGGACATGCCAAAATGGTCTCTTATGATAAGCAAAGCGTTCTTGAGGGTACACGAGAATTTCATCTAGTCACTTCCATCATGTTAGTTTGATTTGTGTTCGCTACTTTGATAATTCGCTATGTGGGTGGACCGGTGCTTAGGTGTTGTTATTACTTGAACAAAACGCCTATTTATGATTAACCCCCTCGCAAGCATCCAAGACTACGAGAAAAGTATTAATATGAAATCTAACCATAGCATTAAACTTTTGGATCCAAATCAGTCCCTTACAAAGTAGCGCATAAGCTAGGGTTTAAGCTTCTGTCACTCTCGCAACCCATCATCTAATAAATACTCCACAATGTATTTCCTTTGGCCCTAATAAGGTGAAGTGTCATGTAGTCGACGTTCGCATGACACCACTAAGGGAATCACAACATACATACCATCAAAATATCGAACACATATCGAGTTCACATGATTACTTGCAACGAGATTTCCCCATGACCTCCAGAACAAAAGTAACTACTCATAAATAATAATCATGCTCAAGATCATAGGGGTATTAAGTAGTATAATGGATCTGAACATATAATCTTCCACCAAATAAACCATATAGTAATCAACTACAAGATGTAATCAACACTACTAGTCATCTACAAGCACCGATCTAAGGTTCCGTTTCAAAGATTCAACACAGTAGGTGAACTAGTGTTTGATAGGAGATGGTGTTGTTGAATATGTTGATGGAGATTGCCCTCCTCAAGATGGGCGAGTTGTTGGTGATGATGATGACGATGATTCCCCCCCCCCCCGGGAGGTAAGTTCCCCCGACAGAATTGCTCCGTCGGAGGCAAAAGTGCTCCTGCCCAAGTTCCACCTCGAGATGGCAACGCTTCGTCCCAAAAGTCCTGTCCTTTTTTTCTAGGTAAAAATTACTTCTATTTCATAAGAGGGGCACCGGAGGTGGGCCGAGGAGGGCACAACCCACCAGGGCGCGCCTGGGCTCCCTGGCACGCCCAGGTGGGTTGTGCCCACCTCGTGGGCCTCCTCTAGTAGTTATTTGCTCCAATAATTCTTATATATTCCATAAAAAATCCTCCTGAAGTTTTAGCTCATTTGGAGTTGTGCAGAATAGGTGGCGTGACGTAGCTTTTTTAGGCCCACAATTCCAGGTGTCGGTATTCTCCCTCTTTGTGTGAACCTTGCATAATATGAGAGAAAATGAATTAGAATTACTCCAAAAAGCATTATTATGCATAAAAACATTATAAATAACAATAGGTAAACATGATGCAAAATGGGCTTATCATGAACCTAGAGTTAAAAAAAACTACCCGAAGAGATGAGAAGTTCAGAACCCAGAGTAAGATGTAGAATAAAAGAGTGTAATCCCATCCACGGAGATGTAGGCCCTTAAGCCGCACAACACACCTAGGAGTTTGCAAATAGTTTTCAAAGACTAGACTCAACATTGACCAAGAGGTTTGGGGGTTCATGTAGGCAGTTGGCTCTGATACCAACTTATGACGCCCCCATTCATAACTATGCACTAATCATACACGATCACGAACGGTGACTCCATGTTAATATCACAACACAACTCTGCGACACAAATTCAGATATAAATCTTTGAATTATAAACCAAGGTCATGAGGACCCATAATACACCAGTACATATAGCAAGTTAAGTCTGGTACACACAAGTTAAACAAGTTTTACCTTACTAAATGGTGAGCATAACAAAGACACTAGATCGAAAAGGCACATGCCTCCTACCTGGGACCTCCAAACTACTCATCGATGTCGGTCTCCATGTAGTAAGAACCCTCTGAACCACCTCCATCCACAGTGCTACCTTCGGTATGTAGCAATTGGGTTGAAGGAAAAGAATAGAAAAGGAACAATGAGTACTCATCCAAAGTAATCGCAAGACATACATCAGATCTATACTACATATGTATTGGTATCAAAGAGTGGGGTAATATATGTGGACTAAATTGCAGAAATGCTAGAATAAAGGAGGGAAAGCTCCATGTATCACAAGTGCCATCATCTTGTAGTATTAGAAGAGGAACAAAGCTTCTTACAACAAAGGAGCAGTACGAGCATACACAAGTATAAGTAGATAGTACAATAATACCATACCCTGAAATACTTCCTCAACTCCTTATGAGAAAAGATCCGCGTGCATTCCATATTTATTGAGTTTTCGTATCATACTTAGTAGCTGGTTCAAGTTGTATAGACAAATAAGGTGGGTGTGTTTTATCAAGTATCTAGTTCAATTTGTATAAGATCGGGATACATCTCCAACCATCCATTACTGTGGACGCTGCTATTTGAATAGTTTCGTCTTCAGTGCAGGGGTGCACCACATAACCCGATACGATCAATTTCCCTAGTCGGACACACATTGTTGCGGGTCATGCCCAGCCTCAGACAGTCGACAAGCTGAAGTCCTATCTCAGCTCTCTAGAGAGGTCACACGCCAGTCTACATCCTAAGCACAAAGGACTGTTCGGTTGCTCACCATTAATGATCCTACACATTGCGAGTAGGGTTACGGCCTCACCTCATCTGGAGGATACCTGTTTTCTACTGTGCCTCCTCTCTAAACTATACATCTGATAGAGCTTTCGGTAGGAACTAACGGCGCTGATGGCCCCATAAACCATTATCCCGTGCAACGGTTAGTGCATATAAGTCAATGTCAGTCTCAGTTCAAATACCCAAATCTCGTTAGTCGTATTATTTTATTTATCCATCATCAATGACCAGTGCCTAGGCCCACCTCATCCTGGATGGTCTTGCCTACCCTGTCGTTTTGCCAACTTTAAACATGCGGGGATGGTACCAGCCTCACCATCATCCTGTGGATATCTGATGGGTTCCTGTACGCATCACTCAGGAGTTGTCGGAACTCCAATCCATCTCTTTTTTATGGGACCCAAGTCCATCTCTTACGGTATGGTACCACCTGCCCTTCAATCTCATATCAAACATAAATGTAACATTGTAATGTAGTAGTGTAAAGCATATCCGTGATCGTCGCCCAAAGGGGATCACAACCTAGTAATCTAGCATAGCAATATGTAGAAGGGTGTAGGGCTAACTAATGGAACACCGTCAAAGCTAAACTAGGCATGCTAGGCTAACATGTAAAGCATTTATATCAGGTGGCAAAATCAGGCTATGCATTTTAGTAGGATGTACCAGACAATAGTGGTGATGATATGATGTGGAGCATCCTACGGTCATCACCATGTCAAGAGTCCGTTTGGCAAGTGACACGTGTGACCTCTACTTCTCATACATAAAGGTGAATCTTCTCCTTTACACGTGTTCACTTGACCCCTTTAAGGATGGTATACTACTTGACATTCCACTTGTGTGCATGCATAGGTATGACCGGAGCTTCACAAATGACGAGGAGGAGTGCAAGCGCCAAGGAACACGTACACCATCCGCGAGGGAAGCACGGAAGAGAAGACGGAAGAAACAGAGCTGCTACAAGTCACAGCCACCGGACGACCGGACGTCCGATGCTTGGAGGTTTAGCCTGCCAGAACAGCTACATCTGACACTCTACAGCGCCCGAACGACCACGTCCACCGGACGTCCGACGTTACCATGCCAGGACCAGCCAGGAGATCTACAGTGGCTGGACGACCGACATCCTCCGGATGACCGACAAGTCCCAGCACACGGACGACCGACGCCACCTGTCCAGAGCCAAATGTCGGAAGTCCGACGCCCTCCGGACGTCCGGACCCCCGCAAGAGACCGGACGTCTGATACGTCTCCGTCGTATATATAATTTTTGATTGTTCCATGCCAATATTCTTCAACTTTCATATACTTTTGGCAACTTTTTATACTATCTTTGGGACTAACATATTGATCTAGTGCCCAGTGCCAATTCCTGTCTGTTGCATGTTTTATGTTTTGCAGAAAACCAATATCAAACGGAATCCAAACGGGATAAAAACGGACAGAGAATTAATTTGGTATATTTGGGATTTTCTGGAGGAAGAATCAACGCGAAACGGTGTCCGGGGTGGCCACGAACAGGGGGGCGCACCCTCCCCCCTGGGCGTGCCCTGGACTCTCATGGGCCACCCGTAAGGCGGTTGATGCCCTTCTTTTGCCGTAAGAAAGTTAATTTTACGAGAAAAATCTGGGCGAAAGATTCACCCCAATCGGAGTTACGGATCTCCAGATATAAAAGAAACGGTGAAGGGGTAGAATCAGAGAACGCAGAAACAGAGAGATAGATCCAATCTCGGAGGGGCTCTCGCCCCTCCTAAGCCATGGGAGCCAAGGACCAGAGGAGAAACCCTTCTCCCATCTAGGGAGGAAGTCAAGGAAGAAGAAGAAGAAGGGGGCCTCTCTCCCCCTTGCTTCCAGTGGCGCCGGAGCGCTGCCGGGGGCCATCATCATCACCGCGATCTTCACCAACACCGCCGTCATCTTCACCAACATCTCCATCACCTTCCCCCTTCTATATCCAGCGGTCCACTCTCCCGCAATCCGCTGTACCCTCTACTTGAACATGGTGCTTTATGCTTCATATTATTTTCCAATGATGTGTTGCCATCCTATGATGTCTGAGTAGATTTTTGTTGTCCTATCGGTGATTGATGAATTGCTATGATTGGTTTGAGTTGCATGTTTTATTATTGGTGCTGTACTATGGTGCCCTTCATGTCACGCAAGCGTGAGGGATTCCCGCTGTAGGTTGTTGCAATGCGTTCATGATTCGCTTATAGTGGGTTGCGTGAGTGACTGAAACACAAACCTGAGTAAGTAGATTGTTGCGTATGGGATAAAGGGGACTTGATACTTTAATGCTATGGTTGGGAGTTACCTTAATGATCTTTAGTAGTTGCAGATGCTTGCTAGATTTCCAATCATAAGTGCATATGATCCAAGAAGAGAAAGTATGTTAGCTTATGCCTCTCCCTCAAATAGAATTGCAATAGTGATTACTGGTCTAGTAACATAGTCAATTGCTTAGGGACAATTCCACAACTCCTACCACCACTTTTCCACACTCGCTATATTTACTTTTATTGCATCTTTATCTAAATAGCCCCTACTTTTTATTTACGTGCTCTTTATTATCTTGCAAACCTATCCTATCACGCCTACAAAGTACTTCTAGTTTCATACTTGTTCTAGGTAAAGCGAACGTCAAGCGTGCGTAGAGTTGTATCGGTGGTCGATAGAACTTGAGGGAATATTTATTCTACCTTTAGCTCCTCGTTGGGTTCGACACTCTTACTTATCTAAAACTGTTGCGATCCCCTACACTTGTGGGTTATCAACGTCCGACCCCGATCGGACGTCCGGCACTGCCTGTGCGCAGCCGGGCCTTTGGCCTTGTATCCCTCTCCCACTTACCCCTTCGTGGGTTAGACTATAAATAGACCTCCCCCTCATCCTTTATATGGTAAGCAAATATGATAGCTCATTCTTAGGTGAGCTTTGCTCCTACCTCCTCCTCTTGAGAGAGAGACCACTCCCATGAAGTTCAAGACCTCCATGTGAGAAGATCCTGCGGGATATCATCAAGACCCCCTAGTGGGAAGATTCGTCTAGGATACCATCAAGACCTCCTCTTGGAGATGAACTCTACCTTGTATCTTTCCTTTTGTTGTTCATGTACCTTGTGGATCTTGTGTGTTTGATTGTCTAGTGGATGTGTGATTGGACTTGTTCTTGAGTGTTTCCCCTTGTGATTTCTCTCTGTTCTTCCCCGTGTTCTTCGTGTTCTTGGTAGGATTCCTATCCAAACGTTAAAGATCGGCCTCTAGGGCTCGACCCTACATCATCTTGGATCAGAGCCAGCTTGCTCATGATCTTGGTATCATGAGCCACATTGATCATGTTTTTGGAGCCCCTACCCCTCTTTTTCTAGCCTAATTTTGTTGTTTCTTCCCCAAATTCGAAAATCCCCACCAAAAATAGCCCCATTTTTTGTGATTTGTTGGTTTGATGATGTTTTGTTGATTTTGATCCATGGATTTGCTTGGTTTCAAGTGGATCTAGCATCTCCCCAAGTTTCGCCATCTTTGGCCCACGAAATCTATTCAATTTTGACCCCAAAATCCCCAATTTCCGGCCAAAATCGCGTCCCAAAATTCGCATCTCGCGTTGACCCCGACCCGCCGGACGACTGACGTTTTTTCGGACGTCCGGACCCCCCCAGAACCATCGGACGACCAACCATCAGAGGACGTCCGACACCCCCGATCCAGTACCAAAACATCAAATTTCCTCCCATTTCCGGACGTCCGTCCCGCGCTCTAGCCACCGGTCGTCCGACCATCATCGGACGTCCGATACCTGTAGATTCCCACTTCGACTGATTTTTGTTTTGTCCATAACTAATTCATCCGAACTCCGATTTCGACGTTCTTTAGCTCGTTTTGAAGCTCTTGACATCCCCATCCCACAAAAATACCACCAACATCATTTGACTCCATCAAATTTTATGAATTTTGGCATCTTTGCCTAGGCCTTCCACCATATCATCCTCTACACCACCACCGACTTCCAGAACCTAACCCTTATTGTTTCCCATTGCATTTGAGGTTGTTTGAGTTGTGACTCGAGTCTCCTAAGGTGTTTAGGCTACTTAGGGAAGGTTGCTTCTTCATCAACCAACACGACCATTTCCACATAACCTTGCCCACCATACTTTTCGCCAACCCAACTTAACCCAATTTTTGTTTGAGCTTGTTTGAGTTGTGGCGTGTGTCTCCTAAGGTGTTTCGGCTACTTAGGGATGACAACTTCAACTCTGACACGTGTATAGCTCATTATTCCACTTTCGCATTGCCAAGTGCAAACCACCACCGCTTTCTGCTACCACCATTTGACATTTTCCTCTGGATATTTTGAGTTTGCGGTTTTTTCCGTTTCCTAGGGTGTTTCGGCTAACTAGGAACGGGTGGACATCTGCAACACTGCCTCTCATCATCACCAAGGACGGTAACCTCGACGATGCCATTATAAATTCCCCTTGCAAATTGCATTGATAACCCCTAGCCCATTTTGTGTTACTTGCCTATCGAGACTAGCCACTCGAGTATTGCCGGCAACGTTACTTGTGCACTAATACGTCTCCGTCGTATCTACTTTTCCAAACACTGTTGCCCTTGTTTTGGACTCTAACTTGTATGATTTGAATGGAACTAACCCAGACTGACGCTGTTTTCAGTAGAATTGCCATGGTATTGTTTTATGTGCAGAAAATAAAAGTTCTCGGAACGACCTGAAACTCCACGGAATATTTTAGAATAAATAATAAAAAATCCTCGCCAAAGATGAAGACCAGAGGGCCCACACCCTATCCATGAGGGTGGGGGGCGCGCCCCCCTGGGCGCGCCCCCTACCTCGTGGGCCCGCTGGTGGCCCTCCGATGCCAACTCCAACTCCATATATTGGCTTTCGGGGAGAAAAAAATCAGAGAGAAGAAATCATCGCGTTTTACGATACGGAGCCGCCGCCAAGCCCTAATATCTCTCGGGAGGGCTAATCTGGAGTACGTTCGGGGCTCCGGAGAGGGGGATTCGTCGCCGTCGTCATCATCAACCATCCTCCATCACCAATTTCATGATGCTCACCATCGTGCGTGAGTAATTCTATCGTAGGCTTGCTGGACGGTGATGGGTTGGATGAGATTTATCATGTAATCGAGTTAGTTTTGTTAGGGTTTGATCCCTAGTATCCACTATGTTCTGAGATTGATGTTGCTATGACTTTGCTATGCTTAATGCTTGTCACTAGGGCCCGAGTGCCATGATTTCAGATCTGAACCTATTATGTTTTCATGAATATATGTGAGTTCTTGATCCTATCTTGCAAGTCTATAGTCACCTATTATGTGTTATGATCCGGCAACCCCGAAGTGACAATAATCGGAACCACTCTCGGTGATGACCATAGTTTGAGGAGTTCATGTATTCACTATGTGCTAATGCTTTGTTCCGGTTCCCTATTAAAAGGAGGCCTTAATATCTCTTAGTTTCCAATAGGACCCCCCTGCCACGGGAGGGTAGGACAAAAGATGTCATGCAAGTTCTTTTCCTTAAGCACGTATGACTATATTCGGAATACATGCCTACATTACATTGATGAACTGGAGCTAGTTCTGTGTCACCCTATGTTATGACTGTTACATGATGAACCACATCCGGCATAATTATCCATCATTAATCTGGTGCCTACGAGTTTTCCATTTACTGGTTCTCGCTTATTTACTTTTCCGTTGCTACTGTTACAATCACTACAAAAATACCAAAAACATTATTTTTGCTGTCTTTACTTTTGTTACCGTTACCACCATTATCATATTACTTTGCTACTAAACACTTTGCTGCAGATACTAAGCTTCCAGGTGTGGTTGAATTGAAAACTCAGCTGCTAATACTTGAGAATATTCTTTGGCTCCCCTTGTGTAGAATCAATAAATTTGGGTTGAATACTCTACCCTCGAAAACTATTGCGATCCCCTATACTTGTGGGTTATCAAGACCTTTTACTGGCGCCGTTGCCGGGGAGCATATCTCTATTCTTTGAGTCACTTGGGATTTATATCTGCTGGACACTATGAAGAACTTGAAAGATGCTAAGACCAAGATTTTGCCCTCAACTACGAGGGGAGGTAAGGAACTGCCATCTAGCCTTGCACTAGATTATCCTTCTGTTATAAGTAAGCTTGCGACACCTAAACCTGCTACTGCTATGAATTCTGATATGTCGCATGTTATTGATGATGCCCCTTCTGCTATGCATGATACTTATGATGAAACCACTTCTATGCTTGATACTACTGTGCCCCTTGGTGAATTTCTTGATGAGCAAATTGCTAGGTCTAGAGAAAGAGAAATTATTACACCTGAATACAATGATGAGAGTGATGATGAAAATATGCCTCCTATTCCTGAAGGTTATCTTTTTGATGCAGAATCTTCTGCAGCTATTTTTGCTTGCCAGGATAGATATGAACTTAAGAGGTTGCTTGTTAAATGGAGTAAAGAATCTTTTAGAGATAGAATGAGACCCGACCCTGCTTTTGCTACTTCACCTATTTGTGTTCCCGATAAGGATTATTATGATTTTTCTGTTGATCCAGATATAATCACTTTGGTTGAATCTGATCCTTTCTATGGCTATGAATCTGAAACTGTTGTGGCACATCTTACTAAGTTAAATGATATAGCTGCCCTGTTTACTAATAATGAGAGATCGTGCTACCTTTATTTACTCAAAATATTTCCGTTCTCATTAAAGGGTGATGCTAAGATATGGTTTAATTCTCTTGATCCTGGTTGTGTGCAAAGTCCCCCAGATATGATTCATTACTTCTCTGCTAAATATTTCCCTACTCATAAGAAACAAGCTGCCTTGAGGGAAATATATAACTTTGTGCAAATTGAAGAAGAGAGTCTCCCACAAGCTTGGGGGAGGCTTCTCAAGTTACTTAATGCTTTGCCTGATCATCCTCTTAAGAAACCTGAAATACTTGATATCTTTTATAATGGACTAACCGATGCTTCCAGAGATTACCTAGATAGTTGTGCTGGTTCTCTTTTCAGGGAAAGAACACCGGATGAAGCTGAAATTCTATTGAAAAATATGTTGACAAATGAAAATAATTGGGCACCTCCCGAGCCAGCTCCTGAGCCAATTTCTGAGCCAATTATGGAGCCCATTCCTAAACCAACTCCGAAGAAGAGAGGTGTTCTATTTCTCAGTCCTGAAGATATGCAAGAGGAAAAGAAATCTATGAAAGAAAAAGGTATTAAATCTGAAGATGTTAAGAATTTACCTCCTATTGAAGAAATACACGGTCTTAATTTATCGCCTGTTGAAGAAGTATATGATCTCAATTACTTATTTACTGAAGAACCTCCCGATATCCCGACACAGGTAGTAAAGGTAAATTCTCTCTATAGATATGATAAAGCTGAAGTCCCTCCTACTAAAATTGCTAGTCAGTGCTTGGATGAGTTTGATAACTTTATGTTTAAGCAAGATGACTTTAATGCTTATTTTGGTAGACAATTAAAACAAGATGCCTATATGATTAAACACTTGGGTGATTATATGGCTGATATTAGAGGTGAACTTAAACTTGTTAGCAAACATGCTTCTATGGTTACCACTCAAGTAGAACAAGTACTTAAATCTCAAAAAGAAGCGCTTGATGAAATGAATAGTAAGAAAAATGATTATGCTATTAGCGTGGCTACTAGAACCGGTAGAATGACTCAGGAACTTTTGTATCCTGAAGGCCACCCTAAGAGAACTGAGCAAGATTCTCAGAGAAATGATATTGATGTACCTAGTTCTCTAAGAAAGAAGAAAAAGAAAAATGATAGGACTTTGCAAACTTCTAGTGAACCTATTGCTAAGCCATCTGAGAATCCAAATGATATTTCCATGTCTGATGCTGAAACACAATCTGGTAATGAACATGAACCTAGTGAAAATGTTAATGATGATGTTCATGATAATGCTCAACCTAGTAATGACAATGATGTAGAAGTTGAACCTGTTGTTGATCTTGATAACCCAGAATCAAGGAATCAACGCTATGATAAAAGAGACTTCGTTGCTAGGAAACATGGTAAAGAAAGGGAACCATGGGTTCAGAAACCCATGCCTTTCCTCCAAAACCACCCAAGAAAAAGGATGATGAGGATTTTGAGCGCTTTGCTGAAATGATTAGACCTATCTTTTTGCGTATGCGATTAACTGATGTGCTCAAAACAAATCCTTATGCTAAGTATATGAAGGATATTATTACTAATAAAAGAAAGATACCTAAAGCTGAAATTTCCACCATGCTTGCTAATTATACTTTTAAGGGTGGAATACCAAAGAAACTTGGGGATCCCGGAGTACCTACTATACCATGCTCCATTAGGAGAAATTATGTTAAAACTGCTTTATGTGATCTTGGAGCCGGTGTTAGTGTTATGCCTCTCTCTTTATATCATAGACTTGACTTGAATAAGTTGACACCTACTGAAATATCTTTGCAAATGGCTAAAAAATCAACTGTTATACCTGTCTGTATTTGTGAGGATGTGCCTGTTGTGGTTGCAAACGTTACTATTTTAACGGACTTTGTTATTCTTGATATTCCCAAGGATGATAGTATGTCTATTATTCTTGGAAGACCTTTCCTTAATACTACAGGGGCTGTTATTGATTGCAACAAATGCAATGTCACTTTTCATGTTAATGGCAATGAGCACACGGTACACTTTCCGAGGAAACAACCTCAAGTTTATAGTATCAACTCTATTGGAAAAATTCCATCGATTATATTTGGAGGTTTTGAATTTCCTCTCCCTACTGTCAAGAAAAAGTATGATATTCTTATTGTTGGGGATTTTCATATCCCCGTTGAGGTAACTTAGTGCTATTCGAAATTTCTCTGATTCCGTGTTAATCGGAATGAGCTCGTTAACAAGACTTGATCAACCTTGCTAGTGGATTCTTTTTGATGAACATGAGATTGATGAAAGTAGAAGCACAACCTTCTGTACCCTCTTTATATTTTCTGTTATTCAGTAGAAATAAAGTAAAATAGTGTTTTTCTATCTGTTTCCCGACTTATCCGTGCAATATAAAAATATCCCCAAAATAAAAGTCCTCAGAATGCCATGCCAATTTAATATGATTTTTTCGGGAATATTTAAGAATTTACTGTGCAAAAATCACCGCGGGGGGAGCTGCCACCTGGTCACGAGGGTGGAGGGCGCGCCCTACCCCCCTGGGCGCGCCCCCTGCCTCATGGGCCCACGGTGTCCCTCCTCCACTTATCCCTGCACGCATCTTCTTCCTCTGTCTCACACAAACACGAAAAACCAACTCAAGCACGAGTTCCAACCCCCCGTTGCTGTGATTTTCGATCTCCTTGCTCAAAGCACCTCTCGCAAAACTGCTTGGGGAGATTGTTCCTTGGTATGCGACTCCTCCATTGGTCCAATTAGTTTTTGTTCTAGTGCTTTATTCATTGCAAATTTTTGCTGCATAGGTGACCATGTTCTTGAGCTTGCATGTCAAATTTATATGGTTCCAAGTAGTTCTAATGCTTTATATAGGCTCTAGGCACTTGTAGGAGTTGATGCTATCAATTTTATTGAAGTTGGTTCACTTTTATTTGAAGTTACTAGAAATTTCAGATTGTTTCAGAAATAATGAAGAGATTTTTGAGGGGCTCGTCGAGCCGAAGCTCGAAGGAAAAACAAAAGGAAGAAGAGCATAAGCCCAAATTTAATTTGCCTCGCACCGTGGAGGTTCGGCCATGTGGATGGCCTTTCGATGACTTCTTGAGAAGAGCCGGGATTTATGAAGATTTCTACTTATTAATTGAGAATGCTGGCCTCACCGACATCCTCCGCGACCAACGTCATCAGTATCTCTTACTCACAAATACTTTTGTGCAAAATTTCTACTTTTTCCCTAAGAATTCACCTCCATCGGTAGAATTTCATTTATATGACGTTGTTAAGAGGATGCCATTAGCTGAATTTTGCGAGGTTTGCAAAATACCTTTTGAAGGCACCTTGGATGAACCACACCGTAACGAAGTAGAAGCTTTTATTAACACTATCATGGTGGGAGAAACCAGGAAGGTTTCTGATGCAAGAATCACTAGCATACATTTTCCTATTTTACGCTACTTCGCCTTATTTGCTAGTCATTGCTTGATAGGTCACGGAAACTGTGGAAACCTTAGTGTTCCTGACGTTATCATTTTGTTCCATGGTTTATACCGCAATAACTCTATTAGTATGGGTGGAATTGTTGCTAGACGGTTAAGTCTGAACCATACTAAGGGCCCCATTTTTGGAGGCATTTATGCTTCACGCCTAGCTGAACATTTTGAAATACCTATTAGGCATGAGGAGAAAGAGGAAACATCGCTGCCCCGTGCTTATTTAGATTATAGGAGTATGCTAGAGCATGACTTTCTTGTTAAGAGTCGTGAAGGGGATCTCAAATATAAAATGTACTTTGATAAACATCACCCTGAGATCATTACTTTGCCTGCTCCTTCTTTGTTTAACTTATCTGCAGGTCCTCACATCGTTCCGTGGTCCGCTATTCAAGCCTATCGGAATCCAGCGCCAGCCCCGAAACCGGAGCCACAAGATGAGCCTCCACGACTATCTGTTTATTCTTGGGATCCAGAGGAGGCTGCCAGCCAGTGGCAGCCGAAGCCTTCTTCGTCACAGTATCACCCCAGCTTCACCTACGGGTATCCGCCAGGCCATCCCTGGCAATAGACCAACTTAGGCCAAAAGCCTAAGCTTGGGGGAGTACGTATTTCCCACCGACATTACATTTATGTTCACACACACTCATTGCTAGATGTCGGTGGTCATACTCTTTCACTGTAATATCCATGCTAGTTTATTTTCTTTTTCCTTCTTTCTTCTTGTGTGTTTGATAAACTTTAAGAAAAAACCAAAAAAATTAGTAGTAGTTTATTTCTTTGCTGTAGTAATTAAAAAGGAAAACCCAAAAATATTTCCCAATCTTCTTTTTCTTGTTGGGAGCTTTCCCGTGTAAATAGTTTTTATTTCTTTTCCTTTCTTTGGGGGTCGAGAAGACCATATTGAAAATGCTTAGTGGCTCATCTTTGCATGACTGATTATTCAACTTAGAGCCCATATTACTTGTCTTCTCTCTTGTGTTGAATGCTTGCAGATTCCAGCTTAGTCCAATGCACGTGCACTCCTATTATTATTCACATCGTTCGGTCGTGCAAGTGGAAGGCAATAATGATGATATATGATGGACTTATTGGGAGGAGAAAAGCTGGTATGAACTCGACCTTTCTTGTTTTTGTAAATATGATGATTCATCGTTCCTGAGTTAGCTATTATGAAGTAAGCATATTTGCAATGATATTTAGAGATTATAGTTGCTTGTACCATGCTTGGTTAGCTATGAGTTATAATGGTTTACCTTGCGTGCCAACATGCTATTAGAATGATCATGATGTGGTATGATGGGATGGTATCCTCCTTTAAATGAATTGAGTGACTAGACTTGGCACATGTTCATGCATGTAGTTGAATCAAATCAACATATCCTTCATGATATTTATGTTCATGGTGGATTATATCCTACTCACGCTTGTATTCGGTGTAAATTAATTTTAATGCATGTTTATGACTGTTGTCGCTCTCCCAGTTGGTCGCTTCCCAGTCTTTTGCTAGCCTTTACCTATACTAAGCGGAAATACTGCTTGTGCATCCAAACTCTTTAAACCCCAAAGTTGTTCCATATGAGTCCACTATACCTTCCTATATGCGGTATTTACCTGTCGTTCCAAGTAAATTTGTATGTGCCAAACTCCAAACCTTCAAATGAAATTTTGTTTTGTATACTCGAGCAGCTCATGTTCCAACTAGGGTTGTCCTTATCTTCCATGTTAGGTGGTTATTCTCAAGAGGAGTGGACTCCACTCCTCATTCACGAGAAAATGGCTGGTCACCGGGATGCCCAGTCCCATGCTTTATGCAAGCTAAATCAAAATAATTACTAACAAAACTCCCCCTGGGAACCGTTGAATATTGGAGGCACTCGTTGTTTCGAGCAAGCCATGGATTGATGCTTGTGGAGGAGGGGGAGTATAAAATTTACCATTCTGTTTGGGAACCACCTATAATTTGTTTAGCATGGAAGATATCGTCATCTCATAGTTGTTGCGTTGACAGCAAAGTATGCCGCTCAAAATGTTATTCAATCTCTATTTTAAAACCGAGCTCTGGCACCTCTACAAATCCCTGCTTCCCCTCTGCGAAGGGCCTACCTATTTACTTTTATGTTGAGTCATCACCCTTCTTACTAAAAAGCACCCGCTGGAGCGCACACTGTCGTTTGCATTCATTATTATTGGTTTATATTGGGTATGACTTGACTGGATCTCTTTTACCATGAATTACAATGTTTAGTCAGTCCTTGATCTTTGAAGGTGCTCTGCATTTATGTTTTGCGGTCTCAGAAAGGGCTAGCGAGATACCATTTCATTATAGCATGTTATGATTATTTTGAGAAAGTGTTGTAATCTGAGTTTTGTTATTATAGCTCACTAGCTGATTATGCTATTGATATGAGTAATTGTGAGACCTTTGTGTTATTTTTAGTATGGTTAGTTCATAATACTTGCTGAAACTTGAATGCTGGCTTTTCATGTTTACAACAATAAGAGCAAACAAAGTTTGTAAAAGTTTTTCTTTTTCTCTTTCAGTTTGTTAACTGAATTGCTTGAGGACAATCAAGGGTTTAGGGTTGGGGGAGTTAATATGTCTCCGTCGTATCTACTTTCCCAAACACTTTTGCCCTTGTTTTGGACTCTAACTTGTATGATTTGAAGGGAACTAACCCGGACTGACGCTGTTTTCAGCAGAATTGCCATGGTGTTGTTTTATGTGCAGAAAATAAAAGTTCTCGGAACGACCTGAAACTCCACGGAATATCTTAGAATAAATAATAAAAAATCCTCACCAAAGATGAAGACCAGGGGGACCACACCCTGTCCACGAGGGTGGGGGGCGCCCCCCCTGGGCGCGCCCCCTACCTCGTCGGCCCCCTGGTGGCTCTCCGACGCCAACTCCAACTCCATATATTGGATTTCGGGGAGGAAAAAATCAGAGAGAAGAAATCATCGCGTTTTACGATATGGAGCCGCCGCCAAGCCCTAATCTCTCTCGGGAGGGCTGATTTGGAGTCCGTCCGGGGCTCCGGAGAGGGGGATTCGTCGCCGTCGTCATCATCAACCATCCCCCATCACCAATTTCATGATGGTCACCGTTGTGCGTGAGTAATTCCATCGTAGGCTTGCTGGACGGTGATGGGTTGGATGAGATTTATCATGTAATCGAGTTAGTTTTGTTAGGGTTTGATCCCTAGTATCCACTATGTTCTAAGATTGATGTTGCTATGACTTTGCTATGCTTAATGCTTGTCACTAGGGCCCGAGTGCCATGATTTCAGATCTGAACCTATTATGTTTTCATGAATATATGTGAGTTCTTGATCCTATCTTGCAAGTCTATAGTCACCTATTATGTGTTATGATCCGGCAACCCCGAAGTGACAATAATCGGAACCACTCCCGTGATGACAATAGTTTGAGGAGTTCATGTATTCACTATGTGCTAATGCTTTGTTCCGGTTCTCCATTAAAAGGAGGCCTTAATATCCCTTAGTTTCCAATAGGACCCCGCTGCCACGGGAGGGTAGGACAAAAGATGGCATGTAAGTTCTTTTCCATAAGCACGTATGACTATATTCGGAATACATGCCTACATTACATTGATGAACTGGAGCAAGTTCTGTGTCACCCTATGTTATGACTGTTACATGATGAACCACATCCGGCATAATTATCCATCATTGATCCGGTGCCTATGAGTTCTCCATATACTGGTTCTCGCTTATTTACTTTTTCGTTACTACTGTTACAATCACTACAAAAATACCAAAAACATTATTTTTGCTGTCTTTACTTTTGTTACCGTTACCACCACTATCATATTACTTTGCTACTAAACACTTTGCTACAGATACTAAGCTTCCAGGTGTGGCTGAGTTGACAACTCAGCTGCTAATACTTGAGAATATTCTTTGGCTCCCCTTGTGTCGAATCAATAAATTTGGGTTGAATACTCTACCCTCGAAAACTGTTGCGATCCCCTATACTTGTGGGTTATCATGCACATTAGTGATCTTTGGTCTACACCTCCTATTGAATATATACCATATCATTGTGGTGCATATCTTGGTATCATATCTCGTGTCACAAGTTTGTTCCCGCATATACACAATTGCTATCTTGGTTTGTGCATTTCGCAAAGTGGCCATACAAAAAAATTAAAAAAATAAAGATTTTAAGCAAAAGAAAGAGAGCAAAGAAGCTTGTAAGCAAGTGCCACAGCATCATACCACATTGCATATAAGATTGTCATATCCGATCATCTTGGATCATCTTGAGAGAAACACCGGGAACCATACATACATAGGATACTTGGGATAGAAAGTATATCCATTTTGCATCTTATAGGTTGTGCACAAGTGTCGTATCCGCCTATTGAGCAATCGTGCTAGCGTCTCTCTTGAGTTGTGCAACACGAGCGTTTTCCGTGGATTCCACATTTTGTGCTCGTTCCTTGGTTGCACGACCCCATTTATCTATCCGTGTGTATGTTTCCGTGTGCCACATATTGCTATTGGTTTACTTGTTTCGCTTTCAAATTTGTGAATCTCTTTCAACATTATTGACTCTTGCTAACATTTTGCATCAATTTTTTGTGCCACTATTCTCACTGAGCTCTACCATAAGCTTTACTTGATAGGTGTGAGTGAACAAGTCGGGTACCAATTCCACTATTCTTTCATTTCACATTGAGTGAAATGGGATACATCCTCAACTTTGGGAAAAGGTAACTTGGTATTGTTTATCTCATTTCCTACTCACCTCTACTCGAGTATTGTGATGGATAGGCAAGGCATTTCACCTTTGGTCTACAACAACGACGAGTTCAATGCCACAAAAAACAACTCTGACGCCAAGATGCAAGCTCAAATGGAGGAGATCAAAGCCCTCATCAAGTCCTACAAGCGATCTTCCTCATCTTCGAGAAGACGCTCAAGAGCACATCCTTTCGAGGTACCATCTCCGGCAAGATCACATCGGCATCGACACCATCACCAATAAGAACGTGAAGGTCAAGGCTCAACAACACTCAACGACTTCACCATCTCCCTTGGCATCTTCGCCAAGCGACTTCAAGGCATCTTCGCCTACGGACATACGACATCTTTGCCAACAGGCACCTCAAGACTACGCTCAAGAGAAGCTCCCCAAGCTCAAGTCCGCGACTTCCACAAGCTACTACGACCTCGACACCGACCACAAGATTCCTTTCTATGGGACTCTAGAACCCGAGGAGTATCTCGAGTGGGAGAGCCTAATGGACGACTACCTCAAGCTACATCAAGTTCCTCCCAAAGATCAAGTGAAGTTCACAACAAGAAACTTCCACGACTATGCATCAACATGGTGGCTTCACACACCTTCGGAGATTTACGACATGAGTTGGCCCAAGACGAAGAGAGCTATGCGGCGAGAGTTCGTGCCTCCAACCTACACGGAACAACTTCTACGCCAATTGGAGAACACCATCCAAGGATCCAAGTCCATCGACATGTACTTCAAGGAGATGAAGAATGCCTTGCGACGATCCGGTGTGGACAACCACATTTCAATGAAGTTCCACTTCATGATGGGATTGAACAACGACATCTCCAAGACTATCTTCCTCGAGAACTACAAGTCCCTCGACGACTACTACATTGGTGCTCTCAAGGCGGAACAAGAACTCATGAAGGCCAAGGCTTCTCCACCCCAAGCACACTTTGCGACGACCAAGCTCTACGACAAGCATGAGGCTAGTACCACCACGATGTCCAAGCCCGACGAGCTCCAAGACAATGCTCCCAAGTTTGACTTCACCGCTGTCGTTGTCAAAACCGGCGGATCTCGGGTAGGGGGTCCCGAACTGTGCGTCTAGGTGAATGGTAACAGGACACAAGGGACACGATGTTTTTACCCAGGTTCGGGCCCTCTCGATGGAGGTAAAACCCTACTCCTTCTTGATTAATATTGATGATATGGGTAGTACAAGAATTGATCTACCACGAGATCAGAGAGGCTAAACCCTAGAAGCTAGCTTATGGTATGATTGTTGTTCGTCCTACGGACTAAAACTCTTCGGTTTATATAGACACCGGAGAGGGCTAGGGTTACACGGAGTCGGTTACAATGGGAGGAGATCTTCATATCATATCGCCATGCTTGCCTTCCACGCCAAGGAAAGTCCTATTCGGACATGGGACGAAGTCTTCAATCTTGTATCTTCATAGTCCGGGAGTCCGACCAAAGGTCATAGTCCAGCCATCCGGATACCCCCTAATCCAGGACTCCCACAGTAGCCCCTGAACCAGGCTTCAATGACGACGAGTCCGGCGTGCAAATTGTCTTCGGCATTGCAAGGTGGGTTCCTCCTCCGAATACTTCATAGAAGATGTTGAACACAAGGATAGTGTCCGGCTCTGCAAAATAAGTTCCACATACCACCGTAGAGAGAATAATATCTGTACCAATCTAATCTGCTGACGTATCCCGCAGCGTGATATCATGGCACGCCCAAGTCCTTATTTGAATCATTTTACTGTTCCACCTCAGCGCGTTTAGCGAGGCGGTTTCGTTGGCACATCTTGTCAAAGCAGATATCGTGTCCCATTATTCTGGGATTCTCATCAATACGGGCGTGGGTAACCCAACCGCGCCATTAACCATGGTGCTTGGGAGATAAGCGAGTTTTATTAGGCTGGTGGGGGCTTGTAGTTTTGGCCGCCCATATAAGGGGATAAGGATCTACCCTTTCCATTTACGCCTTCTTCCTCCCTTGCTTATCCATCCCTGCGCACTCGAGCTCCAGCGCCCAAGTCCGCACTTCCTACCTCAACCTTCTCCAATCATGTCCGAAGCGGGAGGTAGATGGATGGCCTCCTCCGTCACGGAGGGACAAATCAAAAGGTTGAGGAAGGTCGGATACTTGTCTGATGACATCGCGCACCGGCTTCCAGATGAGGGGCAACTCATCCCCACCCCTAGGCCCCATGAGAGGGTTGTATTTCTCCCCCATTTCCTCCGCGTACTGGGCTTTCCTCTTCACCCGTTCGTCCGGGGGCTCATGTTCTACTATGGCCTGGACTTCCACGATCTGGGCCCGAACTTCATCCTCAACATCTCGGCGTTCATCGTCGTGTGCGAGGCCTTCCTCTGCATCCATCCCCACTTTGGCTTATGGCTGAAGACTTTTAATGTCAAGCAGAAGGTAGTGGGCGGCCTCCAAGCGGAGTGCGGAGGTGCCATGGTGGGCCGGATGGCCAACGTCCTATGGCTCGAGGGCTCCTTTGTGGAGACAATAAAGGGGTGGCAATTGGGGTGGTTCTACATCACCGAGCCGCACGACCCCAAATGGGCGGCGGCCCCCGAATTCCGATCTGGCTTCCCCACACGGCTCACTTCCTGGAAAGAGACATGCCTAACATGGGGAGATTCAGAAGAGCTGACCAGACTTCAAACTTGCGTCCAAAAGCTGGTGAACAAGAATCTCAAGCTTGTCAACGTAGTCTAGGTCATGCCCATCCGCCGGATCCTCCCATGCCAACAACGGGCCTTCAAATTGTGGGAGTTTGATCCGGCACAACACCAAACCTTGAGCAAGCTTTTCGACACTTCGTACGAAGATGCCTGGAAGGTGCTGTTTAAGGGCGCTGAGGCCCCCGCATCCGCTACCGAAGATCACGGATTCAGATCGCGGCGTCAGGCCAGCGAGGTAAGCTATTCTACCCTTTACAGGACTCTTGTCTTTCATAGTCTGACTCTATGTGGGATCTAACCTCCCTTACCTTTGACAGGACTGGCTGAAGACGTCCGGGCAGGTGAAGGCTGCCCCAACTGGGGAGGCCGGAGGGTCCCAGAAGGGGAGAACCCTCCTGCCGGACTATACCTCCGATGCCGAAGACGACGGGGAGGAATGGCCATCCAGGGTCAAGCCCCTGGCAAAATCGTAAGCATCTGGATATCCGAATAACTTATGGCACTCCTCTATTATTTGGTATTTCCTGACGCCGGATTTGATCATGCAGTCCGCCCAAGGCTCAGCTCGGCGATTCAACGAGTGGCTCCTTGGATTCGTCGGATGTGAATAGTGCTTCACTTCCAACGGCCTCCTCCCCTCTCCCTACGAACGACGCCGAGGTGGAGTCCCGAAAGGGACTAAACCAGGAGGAGGTGGTCCTGGAGGCACCGCAAGGCGACCTCCCGGACTCTAGGCCCAAAGGGGGTAAAGCCCCGGAGGGATCTAAGTCCGGCCCTGGGCCGGACACTGCTCCGGAACCAACAACGGTTCCAGAGTCCGACAGGCGGTGCCTTCTTAAGAAGGGCAAGCCTACGACACCGGCGATCTCCGTCCACCCGGAGGCGCCGGACAATTTGATGGGCGTGCTTAACGGCGCCTCCATCGACGAATAACACCGCACTGTTATGAGTGCGGTGATTCAGAAGGTTCAGTCCCCCAAGAGCGGGCTGACGGAAGCCTGTACAAGTCTGTTAACAGGCTTTGAGGTATGTATTCAAAACATATAAAAATGTTACCGCATAGACAGTAGCCCTTGATGCTCAGTTTGGTGTTCGGAAAGAAAAGCCGAGGTGAGGATCTAAAAGATATACGCAGGAGTCTAACATAAATATGTCAATATGGGAATGCAGGCTGTGCTGCTGACCTCTGCCGCACTGACTGCGGAGGTCAATGCATTGAAGGAGAGCCTCGAGCGATCCGAGAACGAGCTCGGCCGTGCCAAGAAGCAGCTCGAGGACAAGGAGGGTATCTAATACCGCATGTAAATGTATATAGAAATACTTGGTTGCAAATAATGACAGGACCAACATAAATGTTGCAGGGGCCATGGCCGAGGTGGCGACCCTGAAGGAAGCGGTGTCCAAGGCCGAAAACAGTGCGGCGTTGGAGCGCACCGAGCGAGAGAAGCAGGAGGCGAGGGTGGCGGAGGTGCGGCAAGAGCTCCGAGCGCTCGTGGAGAAACACGAGGGTTTGGAGCGTGACTTGAGGACTCGAGAGTCCGAGCTCGCCTTGGCTCTTGAGAGTGCCAAGACCGCTAAGGCCGAAGCCCAGAAGGCCCTCCAGGAGATCGAGGTGATAATGAAAATAGCGGCGGGTAAGGCATTCTTTATGCAAAGCAAGCATATAAAAGTGAATTATCTGTTACTTACCCGAATCCGGAGCTCTCCAGGAGCGTTCGCCGATCTGCCCCGTAGTGTGTCTGATGCAGCCGCATTCTACCGAGCCGAGGAGGGGAGCTCGACGGAAAAGTTGTTCTGGTCTCAGTATGCTGAGGCCGAACATCCGGTGCCCCTGAGCGACCAGCTGAAGTAGCTGGTCGAGCTCCACAAGGTGGCCGAATAGGCCATGAAGGGCCTCATAATTCGGCTGTGGCCTAGAGAATCCATGCCTGGGAGCTACTTCGGTCTGGTGCGGCGGCTGGTGGACGCGTGTCCGTGGATTGAGGTCATCAAGCGCTCCGTCTGTATCGAAGGTTCCCGTCGGGCCCTTGCCCATGCTAAAGTGCACTGGGGCAAGCTGGACGCTGAGAAGCTTTTGACGGACGCGCCACCGCCGGGCAAGGAGTATCGTACGCCCGACATGTATTATAAGGGCGTCCTGAAGGGTGCCAGCCTTATAGCGGGCGAATGCTCCAAACATGTAATTTTTGAATAGACTCGCATATGTTATCCTGTACGAAAACTTTGTTCATATGCGTTAAGCAACGCTTGATAATTTAAAATATTACCTTCTGTGCGGCCGTTTATCAAATCTGAGAGATGCAAGTCGTCGGCTTCTACCCCCATGCCACGAGTGCTGGGGTGTTCGGGATAAACCTGAGCGCTCTTGTTCCCATTCTTGGGTCCATCTAGGGAGGCGCTCAGCACAACGAACCAGGCCATCGGACTTATAATGCTTTATCACTCTCACTTAGCCATAGAATTCTATAATTTTAAATTTCGGCGAAGCCCCTAGTATTCGGAAGACCGAGTTCGGGGCGCTATCCACGCCTAGGCCGGATAAGTCCGGCTCCTCGCTCTAGGCGGCATAAGTATTTAAGGACTCGAAAAACCTCGCGAACAGCGACCGGTCTCTCGCACTATCATGACGGTCAGTTTTAGCTTTCTCTACTGAGGTGTTAACCCAGCTCAACTGGGGCACAATCGCAGTAGTTCTCCCAGCGCTACCTTAGCCAACATTGTGGAACGTAAGGTACCAAAACATGGGAGCCGGGCAAACCCAACTATTGACCCAAGACATGATTCGGAGCCAATGCATATAGTGCTATAAGTTCGGGGTGACACACTCATGAGAGTACTCGGTCTTCTCACACCATGTTATGGGGTGCTTAAGCCCCTGGTGTATTGGCCGTACCAAAGTGTACGGTTGCATAATGTCATGACTGAACATATTTGTATAAAAAATAGTTGAATACAATAATAGATAAGAGCTATGTATTGTTTATTAAAAAAGGGCTGCTATGAGAGCAGAACGATACGAATAGTACGATAAACAAGAGATGGGATTATTTGATATATCCCCCTCCAGGGGCAAGCTGCGGGGCTTTAAGTAAAATAGGTATTTAGCTCGTTATAGAGACCACCTAGACATTTGACGCGGCTTGTTCTCTCCCTGGCTATTGCATCGCGTGTTCGGCGAGTGTGTTGCTGGACAGGCCTTCCGAATAGTTGGGTCCTGAAAGTATATATAAAAAAAGGA
This sequence comes from Triticum dicoccoides, assembly GCF_002162155.2. Taxonomy (NCBI): domain Eukaryota; kingdom Viridiplantae; phylum Streptophyta; class Magnoliopsida; order Poales; family Poaceae; genus Triticum; species Triticum dicoccoides. Next base: position 183,356,518 of record NC_041393.1, on the reverse strand, counting down.
ACGACAGAATAGGGAGCCCCTAAGTGCGATTGAGCCGCATTCTGGGCATGCCGTGGTTGTGCCCCTCCCCTTACGCCCATGGTATTTCCAAAGCGTAATTATGTACGGGTGGTACCGATATCGCCATCTAGCGAGGGCTGGGGTTGGGGCCGCACTGCTATGCTTGCTCAGAATGTGCCAACCGGTTTTGTTGTAGGTTACTTCGGGCGCGCTTGACATTGTCCGGACATTTAACACCCGGATTGGAGAATTGCCTTGAGAGGCTACTCTGTACTTCCGCCGCGAGGGCCGCCATGTGCTCCTCCGTTCGGAGAGAGCGTTCGGTGTTTCCAATTACCGTGATGACTCCGCGAGGGCCTGGCATCTTGAGCTTGAGATATGCGTAGGGCGGCACCGCATTGAATTTTGCAAATGCGGTTCGTCCGAGCAGGGCGTGATAGCCACTGCGGAATGGGACTATGTCGAAGATTAACTCATCGCTTCAGATATTATCCGGGGATCCGAAGACCACTTCGAGTGTAACCGAGCCTGTACAGCTGGCTTCTACACCTGGTATGACGCCTTTAAAGGTTGTCTTTGTGGGTTTAATCCTTGAGGGATCTATACCCATTTTTCGCACTGTATCCTGATAAAGCAGGTTCAGGCTGCTGCCGCCGTCCATGAGGACTCTAGTGAGGTAAAATCCGTCGATGATTGGGTCTAGGACCAATGCGGCGAATCCACCGTGACGAATGCTAGTGGGGTGGTCCCTTCGATCAAAAGTGATCGGGCAGGAGGACCATGGGTTGAACTTTGGGGCGACTGGCTCCAACGAATAGACATCCTTTAGAGCGTGCTTCCACTCCCTCTTGGGGATATGGGTTGCGTATATCATGTTCACCGTCCGCACTTGTGGGGGGAAGCCCTTCTGTCCTCTGTTGTTCGGCGTCCGGGGCTCCTCCTCGTCATCGCTATGCAGCCCCTTGTCTCTGGTTTCGGCACTTAACTTGCCTGCCTGCTTGAACACCCAATAATTCCTGTTGGTGTGGTTGGCTGGTTGTTCGGGGGTGCCGTGTATCTGACACGAGCGATCGAGTATCCGGTCTAAACTGGATGGGTCCGGAGGGTTTCTTTTGAATGGCTTCTCCCGCTGACTGGGTTTAGAGCCTCTGAATCCGGCATTGACTGTCGTATCCTCAGTATTGTCACCGTTAATGCGGCGCTTGTGCTTGTTGCGACGTGACCTACCATTGTTGTCCTTGGTACCCGAATTACCAGGGCTCTTGGTTATGTTATTGGTACGAGCCAGCCAGCTGTCTTCTCCCGCGCAAAAGCGGGTCATGAGTGTCGTGAGGGCTGCCATAGATTTCGGCTTTTCCTGTCCTAGGTGCCGGGCAAGCCACTCATCTTGAATGTTGTGCTTGAAGGCTGCAAGGGCCTCGGCGTCCGGACAATCGACTATTTGATTTTTTCTTGGTTAGGAACCGTGTCCAGAATTGTCTGGCCGATTCCTCTGGCTGCTGGATTATGTGGCTTAGGTCATCGGCGTCTGGTGGTCACACATAAGTGCCCTGGAAGTTGTCAAGGAATGCGGATTCCAGGTCCTCCCAGCAACTAATTGACTCTGCTGGCAGGCTGTTAAGCCAATGGCGAGCTGGTCCTTTGAGCTTGAGCAGGAGGTATTTGATGGCGTGTAGATCATCACCATAGGCCATGTGGATATGAAGGAGATAATCCTCGATCCATACCGCGGGATCAGTTGTGCCATCGTATGATTCGATGTTTACGGGTTTAAAACCCTCGGGGATTTGATGATCCATTACTTCGTATGTGAAGCATAGTGGGTGTGCGGCGCCCCTGTACTGGGCTATATCGCGACGTAGCTCGGATGAGCTTTGTCTATTGTATTCGGCCTGGCCGTATTTATCATATCCGGCGTGACGGTTATGGTCACGTGATGTGGGGCGCCCACGCGATCCGTAGATCGGTCTTGTTTGCCTTGCCTTATCCTCCAATATGTCTCGCAGGTCTGTTGCGTTTCCCCGTGCTCTGGTATTCTTAGAGCGGCGCCGGGGTGCGGCTTGGATTGAGGGCCGAAGGGCCTCTTTGTCCCCGCCACGGGGTGGCCGATCGGGCGCATCGTACGCTGGTGATGTAGGTTTAGTTGCTTCCTCCTCTAGTTGGGGTAGCAGCCTGCACTTTGGGTAACTCTTGGAGGGGCGTTCGAGTTTATATTCTTCGGCTGCCAGGATTTCAGTCCATATCTTCGCTAGCAAGTCTTGGTCAGCTCTAAGCTGCTGCTATTTTTTCTTGAGGTTGCTTGCCGTGGCCATAAGCCTGCGTTTGAAACGCTCTTGTTCGACGGGATCCTATGGCACGACGAATTCGTCGTCGTCGAGGCTTGCCTCGTCTTCGGAGGGAGGCATATAATTGTCATCCTCGACCTCTCTGTCTGCCGCCCTCTCATGAGGGCTGGCTCCTTCGTCCTCCTGTGCTGAATCCTGCTGGAGAGGGTTGTCTTCGGCACTGTCCGGGGTGTTGAATGTCTCCGGTGCTAGATTCGCCGTTCTTGCTTTGGCGGGATTTAGAGCGGCGCCGCTGACGTCGGTGCTTGGGTTGCTTCTTGGAGGGGTCGTCCTCCATTTTTTCATCACCATCCCCTGCTTTGGGGGTGTCCACCATGTATATGGCATATGACGAGGTGGCCTTCCAGTGCCCTATAGGTGCTGGTTCTTGGTCGTCTCCTTCATCGGCGTCCATACTGTCGATGTCTTCAGAGTCGAAGTCGAGCATGTCGGTTAGATCGTCGACAGTGGCTACAAAGTGGGTGGTGGGTGGGTTTCGAATTTCTTCGTCGTCAGCATCCCAACCCTGCTGACCATAGTTCGGCCAGGGCTCTCCTGACAAAGAGAGAGACTTTATTGAATTCAGGATATCGCCGAAGGGCGAGTGCTGAAAGACGTCCGTGGCGGTGAAATCCATGATCGGAGCCCAATCGGGTTCGATCGGAAGGGGTGCGGAAGATTCGGAGTCCAGAACGGAGTCCGGCACCTTGGAGTCATGGGCCTTGCAAAGGACTAGGCTGATACTCGGCTCTATCACCGTAGAGATTGCGGCTCCTGGGGCGGCGTCCAACCGACCGTCCCCGACTGGCGCAGCCGACTCCGAGCTAATGATCGGAGCAGACACCTGAGCGGTGCTCGGGGCATTGTCCGGCGACAGAGCTAGATCATGCCCATCATGACAGTGCGGCGCGCTCGGCTGTGGCTCGAATCCGTCAAAGATCAAGTCCCCGCGGATGTCGGCGGTGTATTTTAGGCTTCCAAACCCGACCTGATGGCCAGGGGCGTAGCTTTCGATCTGCTCCAGATGGCCAAGTGAATTGGCCCGCAGTGCGAAGCCGCCGAATACGAAGATCTGTCCGGGGAGAAAAGTCTCACCCTGGACCGTGTCGTGGTTGACGATCGAAGAAGCCATCGGACCTAAAGGTGACGACACAGAGGAACTCTCAATGAAAGCACCAATGTCGGTGTCAAAACCGGCGGATCTCGGGTAGGGGGTCCCGAACTGTGCGTCTAGGTGGACGGTAACAGGAGACAAGGGACACGATGTTTTTACCCAGGTTCGGGCCCTCTCGATGGAGGTAAAACCCTACTCCTGCTTGATTAATATTGATGATATGGGTAGTACAAGAGTTGATCTACCACGAGATCAGAGAGGCTAAACCCTAGAAGCTAGCCTATGGTATGATTGTTGTTCGTCCTACGGACTAAAACTCTCCGGTTTATATAGACACCGGAGAGGGCTAGGGTTACACAGAGTCGGTTACAATGGGAGGAGATCTTCATATCATATCACCAAGCTTGCCTTCCACGCCAAGGAAAGTCCTATCTGGACACGGGACGAAGTCTTCAATCTTGTATCTTCATAGTCCGGGAGTCCGGCCAAAGGTCATAGTCCGGCCATCCGGACACCCCCTAATCCAGGACTCCCTCAACTGCCATCCCTCTTTGTGGAATTTATGGTGCCGAATCTACTTTGACTCTTTTTCAAGACGGTGCAGCGACGAGTACGACTACGGATACCCTCAAGGACCAAGCTTTGGAGGTGAGCGACAAGGTGCCGAACAAGGATGATGTTTCCAACTTTGGAGGTGAGAGTGATGATGTGCCATCTTCGGCCTTCATCCAAGGCGATGATGACGAGATGATCGAGCATGGGATCTTCCCTTCGGTCATGGAGGAGAGTGATGATGTGACATCTTCGTCCTTCATCCACGACGACAACGATGAGATGGTTGAGCATGGGATTTTCCCTTTGACCACGGCGACGTATGATGACTTGAGTGACTTGTGCCACCATATTGAGAGTGAGAGTGACTTCACCACTAGCCCCATATATGATGTGTTGCCACAAATCCCATGTGAGGAGAGCCACAACACCCACCACTTGAGTGAGATGAGTGACTCCACCATATGTGAGTTTGAGTGCACCGACCTTGAGGGAGTGAGTGAACCACCACATAGAGAGAGTGAGATAGTTGATAGGTCTCGTGAGGCCATTTGAATTTCTAACAACTTGACCTCTACCTCTATTGTGTCTTCTCATTTGGTGCTAGGTCCCATTTATGATGACGCGCCGGTCCTTGACGTCTTCGTCCTCCCTTTGGACAAGATGCTGGCCATGGTGGAATATGATGCACCCCCACATGGTTCCATCAAGATGAAGATGACCACCATTTGGTCTTTCCCACCTCACCTACACCACTTGAGTGGAATGACAAAGGTAACATAGGTGACGGTGATGCTCTAGTCCCACTAGTGTACATTCTTGACATTGATTGCTTGCATGATGTTAATCCACCTAGTACCATGCTTCATGCTAGTATGATTTCCCCATGCGATGATTTGCCCATTTATGATGAGTATGATGATTCTCATGTGGAGTCTATTAGTAGTGATGCCATGTTACATAGGATTTCTTGTGATAATTCTTTAGGTCACATCATGTTTGATAATCCGCTTGACTTGTCATATGCTATGCTTGAGATCAACCATATGTCTTATTTGCAATATCTTCATAGTGACTATGTATATGCCACTAAAATTAACCCAATTTGCACATATGGCATAGATGACAAGCCCATGGTTATTGGCATTTGTTTTTCTTGTGATGATATTGATATGCTTCCTTTGCATCATTTATCTCACATGCCATGCATGCCATGACCACCTAGCTTCGAATATACATTGTTTTGGATGTTTTCCATTTTCTCCATATGATGTTTCCAACATTGCTCATGAGGAGACCCCCATAGTTTCCTCATACATGTTAGGAGAATTTGATCCATCCCATTCATTGCATGATCCCAATACTTGTGTGCACCATATGCTCCCCATGAATGAAAATGCTATTGATGTGCCATATACTTGCATTCTCAATTTGTGTCCCGATCGTGTCATACATAATAACTATTCTTTCATGATGGATGACATATTCTTATACCATGCATCAAATTTCTTTGAGCATTTCTTATCTTGTGCTAACTCACACGTGCACATACACATCATGATGGATGATGTGTACATTTACCATGCACACAACTTTTTTGGTTTGTGTCTCTTTTGTGTAGGTGCCCATGAATACTTGTCAACCTCGCAATCCCACGAGTTGACAAAACGAGCTCTAGAGAGCAATGATGACTTGGGATCCCATGGATTGTCTTTCCCGCCGCTCTCTTCGTGCAAAGACTTCGTGCATTCATTCTACATGGCCCTCACTTGGCTATGGGTTGTTATCCATTACATATTATATGCCCATCTTGCCATGTTCACTTTGCATGATATGCTTACTACTATGCCTTTGCCATGCATTTATGACCCATGCCTTGCATTACACATGTTAATTGACTCTAGTACTTGTATGTGTATTTGCAAGCTTGGTGGAGATATTGCTTGTTATTGCCATGTTTGCTTTGTGCACCATTCCTATGATGATACTTTCATCTTCCTTTGTGTTCGTGCTTGCGATATTTCATGTGCATTGTCTATGCCTAGTATTTGCTCACATGGCATGATTGCCATGATTTACTCTAGTGTGTTGCATCTTCGCTCCACTAGTTTGCACGACTTGATCTATATGCTTGCTCATGTTGCATCACCCATGATTCATACTTTCCCATTTCATGCGGTTGATGACAACCATCTATATGCTTTGCACATGATTCATATTGCTTCTTGTCATATATCTCCATTTGTTGCCTCTCATGCTAGACGATTTTCCATGTACTGAGTGCAACAATGATTCTCGTCTTGCTCATGAGATTGCCCCCATAGCATTCTCACTTATATTTGGAGATTTTGACATAATTCTTGTGAAGCATGCTTGTCTTACCTCTTTGCATCATATACCTAGTGCCATGAATATTGCCATTGTTGCATCATATTATTCATGCACTTGTGCTTCTAATGGTTATGTGTAAGAGAAGAGAATCATCATGATGGATGATGTGTTTATCTACCATGTGCATACGTTCTTTGTTTTGTTGTGTGCATGTGTAGGATACTTGGACTTTGTGTCGACTTCCACTTCACGTGAGTTGACCATCCGAACTCTTGAGAGCGAGCCTCATACATTCTACCACAACTCGCTTCTACACCACATTTCCTACCACTTCGGCATTGTGAAGAATGCACAAGGAAACGATTTCAAGGTGACATCCTTCTTGAGCTTGGATATTGTGGATCCTACTTCATGTGTTGCTTGCACATGCACGCATGTTCGTGATATTGCTTTCATCCATGATTGCCACATTTCCATGCTTCATGACATATATACCTTGTGTTGCTACTATCATATGGTTGGTTGCACCAATATCATTTCTTCACATATGTCATGTCCCATTGTTTATCACATGATTGACTTGATTGCCTCACACATGATGAACAATTTCTCTTTCTATTGTGTTGAGTGCCACGATATCTTCACTACACCCTATGCACGTTATGCTTGGATTGTCTTGCACTTGACCCATGTTTTTAGACACTTCATTTTATTTGGTGTCGTGAATCTTTCCTATGCCTACCATAGACCTTTCATTGAGCAATTTTTGAATGCTTGCTATGACCTCGAGGTAGATGCTTATTCTCTTCTCACACATATTTGCATCACCACCTCACATTTGCATACTTGTCCCCATGATATTTTTGCTTGTGCTCGATTGATATGCTTACATGCCATGTCATAATCCATTGTCACACCCTATGCTATGCTTGACGACAACACTTGTTTGGTGAATCACCTATTGAATGCCTTGTTTTGCACTAACGCTAACCACATTTGCTTTTCCAAGTGTTTGTTATATTTGCTCCTTTTGAAGGAATCACAAAATGGTGCAACATTGGCGAGTGCCCATTTCAAGCTACTAGATGATGAGTGTTTGGTCATCGACCACTTCGACACAACACTGCCATCTCTTTCCCATGGCGATTTGGATTTCGATCCGAGGTCGGATCTTTTCCGGGGGGAGGGGGGATGGTGCGGAGCATCCTACGGTCATCACCATGTCAAGAGTCCATTTGGCAAGTGACACGTGCGACCTCTACTTCTCATACATAAAGCTGAATTTTCTCCTTTACACGTGTTCACTTGACCCCTTTGAGGATGGTATACTACTTGACACTCCACTTGTGTGCATGCATAGGTATTACCGGAGCTTCACGGACGAGGAGGAGGAGTGCAAGCGCCAAGGAACACGTACACCATCCGCGAGGGAAGCATGGAAGAGAAGATGGAAGAAACGGAGCTGCTACAAGTCACAACCACCGGACGACCGGCCCTTACCGGACGTCCGATGCCTGGAGGTTCAGCCTGCCAGAACAGCTACATCCGACACTCTACAGTGCCCAGACGACCGATGTCCACCGTACGTATGACACGACCATGCCAGGAGCAGCCAGTAGATCTACAGCGGCCGGATGACCGACATCCTCTGGACGACCGACAAGTCCTAATGCACGGACGACCGACGCCGACCGGACGACCGATGCCACCTGTCCAGAGCCAAAACATCGGAAGTCCAACGCCCTCCGGACGTTCGGACCCCCGCGAGCGACCGGACGTCCGACCCCGACCAGAGGTCCGACACTGCCTATGCGCAGCTGGGCCTTTGGCCTTGTATCCCTCTCCCACTTACCCCTTCGTGGCTTAGACTATAAATAGACCTCCCCTTCATCCTTTCTAGGGTAAGCAAATATGATAGCTCATTCTTAGGTGAGCTTTGCTCCTACCTCCTCCTCTTGAGAGACATAGAGACCACTCCCATGGAGTTCAAGACCTCCATGTGTGAAGATCCTGTGGGATATCATCAAGACCCCCTCGTGGGGAGATCCGTCTAGGATACTGTCGGATATCGGGTTCCGGCAAAACCCTTAAAGTTTGAACTCTAGGGTGCGCACAAAGATCTTCTCCCTACCGATCCACGCCCCAAAACCTCGCCGTGATTCTAAGCTAGTACCATGAACACACAAGGGACATGAGGTTTATACTAGTTCGGGCCGCCTTTGTGGTGTAATAATACCCTAATCCAGTGTGTGGTGTGGTGGATTGCCTCTGGGGCTGATTATGAACAGTACAGAGGAAGAACAGCCTTGCGAGGGGTGTTCTTGAGCTGGTTCGGTGTTCTACTTGGGAAAGAAGCCAACAACGGCCATTTTGAAGGGGGACAGCTAGTACAAGTTGTCCTGACTAAAGGTGGTCTTCGACTGCCAAAGGCACTGGCGATGACGTCGTCTTGGGCTCCACGATGACCTCCGTCCTGCCGCTCTGTTGGTCTTGGTCTCGTTGCACCGATATGGAAACCTTTGCTTGATTCCTTGGTACTCCGTGCCTGTGCTTGCCCCCTTTGCACCAAAGAGGAAACGAGGACGCTGCGCAGGCTAGCGCCTGCCTGGCGCCCATCTAGTCTTGATCGTCATGGCTTGCATCACGAGCACCTCGCGAGGTACTCCTTGCCTTGATCTCTCCGCCTCCTTGTGAGCCTGCCTGGCGAGGACGCCCCTGGGGAGGCCTTGCATCGTCCTCCCTGCGAGGCTTCGCCCCTCGTGAGGGTCTTGAACTTGGGTTGATGAAGACGGGTCGTATTGGGCCACTGCTGAGCCAAGCTGCAGGCCGCAGGCAGGCAAGTCTGGGGACCCCCGTTCCCAGAACACCGACAGTAGCCCCCGGGCCCAAGGCGCGCTCGGACTTGGCTTAGCAGCGAACCAAAGGGCAAGTGCGGAGCGCCGCGGGCCCCAACAGCTAGCGGCCTTGGTCGCCGCGTGGCGGTTGATTGGACTTGGGCATCTCCTCTTCCCCATGCTCCCCCAATAATCGCCTGGCTAGGCGGCCACAAAGCTTTACATAGTTATTTCCTCTTTGCTGCCCGCGTGCTTCCTGTTCCCCTTTCTTCCTCGAACCTCTATTTCCACTTCCAATCTGACTTGAGCTCTTCCCCCTTCCGTCGCCATGGAGCCAACAAAAAAGGAGAAATGGAAGAAGCCCGTGCCCTCGTCCAGCTCGCCTCTGGCAATCATGCCCGCCGTCGGCCGGTCGCTGATACTCAATCTGGAAGCCTTGGACAAGGTCCGCTCCGCTCTCGCCTCCAGCTTCAACGAGTGCAGAAAGACGACGACTTGGCCTGCGTCCCATGCCTCCGTCGACAGGATCGTCACGGAGGTTCAATTCTTCGCTGACGCCCTGTGGGCTGGCTCGGTTCCTCCTTTCTTTGCCTTTTTCAATGCGGTGCTTTCCCACTATTAGATCCACATGATGCATCTTGAATCTCAATCCGTTACCCTTCTTGTTGTCTTCGCCTTTGTGTGCAAAGCCATGGTGGGCATTGCTCCTTCCATTCCTCTCTTGCGCCACTTCTTCTCCTTGTGCCTGACCGACCCATTGTAGTGCTCGGGGTGCGTGAGCTTCCTGGCCGTGCCAGAGACGGCCGGCTCGGGGATTGATTTTAGCCTTCCACCTTCCATGGGTGGGTTCCGGACATGGTGGCTGTATGTGGATGTCAGAGTGCCCAGCCCCCTGCTCTCAAATCCGACATTGCCTTCTATCCCCAATCTGGGATGGGGCCACGAGAGCCTTGCGAGCCCCCGGCTCTCCTTTGTTTGGCGCTGATTGGAGAGGTTGACGAAGGTCGTTGTGACTGCGCCCCAGGTGGTGAAGGAGTTCCTCCAGTGTCGCATCGCTCCTCTCCAGCGCCACTCCCGACCGACGTGGGCCCTGACCAGCTACCAGGACCGCATGAGGCTCCAGGATACGAAGCTGGCGCCCGATGTCGGTGTCAAAACCGGCGGATCTCGGGTAGGGGGTCCCGAACTGTGCGTCTAAGGCTAATGGTAAAAGGTGGCAGGGGACACGATGTTTTACCCAGGTTCTGGCCCTCTCAATGGAGGTAATACCCTACTTCCTACTTGATTGATCTTGATGATATGAGTATTACAAGAGTTGATCTACCACGAGATTGTAGAGGCTAAACCCTAGGAGCTAGCCTATGATTATGATTGTTGTTGTCCTATGGACTAAACCCTCCGGTTTATATAGACACCGGAGGAGGCTAGGGTTACACAGAGTCGGTTACAGAGAAGGAGATCTAACATCCGAATCACAAGCTTGCCTTCCATGCAAAGGAGAGTCCCATCCGGACACGGGACGAAGTCTTGAATCTTGTACCTTCCTGGTCCAACAGTCCGGCCAAAGTATATTGTCTGGCTGCCCGGACACCCCCTAATCCAGGACTCCCTCAGTAGCCCCTGAACCAGGCTTCAATGACGATGAGTCCGCCGCGCAGATTGTCTTCGGCATTGCAAGGCGGGTTCCATCTACGAATACTCCAAAGTAAATCCCGAACACTTAAATCGTGTCCGGCTCACAAGACGAATTTCACATACCACCGTAGAGAGAACAATATTTCACAAATCTAATTTGCTGACAACTTTAGATAATGTGACATCACACCATGGCCGAGTCATTATTCAAACCGTTTTCCCACAACCAGCCACCACACATATTGCGAGGCGGTTTCCTTAGCACGTCTTGTCGAAGCAGAGATCGTGTTCCCTTATCACGGGATTCTCATTAATACGGGTACGGGTAACCCAACCATGCCATTTAACGTGGTGCTTGGAAAATAAGCGATTTTATCAGGCAAGTGGGGAGGCGCACAGTTTTCGCTACCTCTATAAAGGGATAAGGATCCCCCATTTTTACCCACGCCTTCTTCCTCCTTTGCTCATCCATTCTTGCACTCTCGAGCCCCAGCGCCCAAGTTCTCACCTTCTCCGTAGGACCATTCGCAGCATGTCCGGAGCGGGAGGCAAGTGGATGGCCTCCTCTGTCACGGAGGAGGACATTACCAAGCTTCGGGCGGCCGGATACCTGGCCGCAAACGTCGCGCACAGGCTTCCAGCGGAGGGACAGATCACCCCCACTCCAAAGTCTCAGGAAAGAGTAGTGTTCCTCTCTCATTTCGTCTGCGGACTAGGATTTCCACTTCACCCATTTGTCCACAGGCTTATGTTTTACTATGGGATAGACTTCCATGATCTCGCCCCAAATTTCGTCCTCAACATCTCGGTGTTTATCATCATGTGTGAGGCCTTCCTTCGCATCAAGCCCCACTTCGGCCTGTGGCTATGAATCTTCTGCGTGAAGCCGAAGATCGTGAGCGGCCAGCAAGCCGAGTGCGGAGGCGCCATGGTGGGCAGAATGCCCAACGTTACCTGGCTTGACGGCTCCTTCGTGGAGACCGTGAAATGGTGGCAATAGGGGTGGTTCTACATCACTGAGCCACGCGACTCGAACTTGGTGGCGGCCCCTGAATTCCGATCCGGAATCCCCATGCGGCTCACCTCCTGGGAAAAGAAGGGCCTGGCCTGGGGCGAACTTGCGGAGCTCACCGGACTTCAGAACTGCATCAAAAACATGATGGACAAGAAGATCAAGCTTGTCAACATGGTCCATGTTATGCTCTTCCGCCACATCCTTCCGTGCCAAAGACGGGCATTCAATCTGTGGGAGTTCGATCTGGCCGAACACCAGACGCTGCGAGAGCTTTTCGACATGACGCATAAGGATGTCTGGAAGGTGCTGTTCAACGCCACCGAAGTACCTCCTCCCACATCCGAGGACCACGGGCTCAGTGCCACGCGGCTCGCCAATCCGGTAAGTTCTTTGAACATTACTAGATGTACCGTTCCCAGCATATTCGTGGGAGGATTTTAAGTCACCACGTTTATCAAACAGGATTACGTGACGACGGCGGAGCGAATCAACTGTCCGGCTCCACCGCCGGAAGATCCAGCAACCGCACTCCTAAAGGAGATGCTAGTTCCGGCGCCTTACAAGGTGCCGGAGAAAAAGGCCGAAAAGAAGGCCACGGGGACCAGGAAGGGTCTCCGGTGCAAGGTTGCACCGGATGCCTCGTCCAAAGACGATGCGGCACGCTCCTCCCACGAAGGGGGGAGAGAAGAGGAAGGCCGCCCCATCCAGGGAGGCCGAAAGGTCTAAGAAGGCGGCCGCGGGGACCAGGAAGGGTCTCCGGCGCAAGGCCGTAATAGACTCGTCGTCCGAGGACGGCGAGGCAGATTCCTCCCATGGAGACGGGGGAAACATGAAGAAATTCCCCCTCCCCGCATTGGGGAGGACAAGAAAAGAAAAGTCACCACACAGGGGGAGGCTAGGACGCCGAAGGAGGGAAAGGCGTCCCTTCCGGATCACTCCACCACGGCCGCCTACAGCGAGGAGGAGTGGCTGCCCAGGGGCAAGCCCCTGGCGAGATCGTAAGTATCCGCACTTTGTAATACTTTTCGTGCGCCTTAACTTCATAGTTTTTAATAACGCCGAACACACATATGCTGTCCGGCCAGGTCCCATCTCGAGGTATCCTCTTCGGACGGGCCTCTCATTGAGTCGGAGATGAATTCACTCCCGACGGCCACCTCCCCTCGGCCTGTGGATGACACTGAGGTGTTATCCCAAAGGATACCGGAATAGGGGGCGGCGCTTCTACAGATGCCCCATGGCAAAATTCCAGATGCCGGGGATATGGGGGGTAAGATCCCCATATACTATGCTGACGAGAGCCACAGCAAGTCGGGCCCCCAGCCGGACACTGCACCGGGACCTCCAAAGGTTCCGGATTCAGGTAGGCAGCCCCTCGCTAAGGAGGGCGAGCCGGCCGTGCCGATGACCTCCGTCCCACCGGAGGCATCAGATAGTTTGCTGGAAGTGCTTCATGGTGCTTCCATTGATGAAGAGCACCGTACTCTTATGAGTACGGTGATTGAAAAGGTTTGGTCCGCCAAAAGTGGATTGACTGAAGCTTGCACCAGCCTCCTAATAGGATTTGATGTAAGTAATCAAAAGTGTGAGAAATTATCACCCAATAGACAGTAGCCCCTGATACTCTATTTGGTGTTCGGAAAGAAAAGCCAAATGGAGGGTCAACTCTAAACCGCAGGAGTCTAACAGTATGTGTCTATGTGAATAAGCAGGCGTTGCTGCTTGCCGCTGCGGCCCGCACAGCCGAGGTCTCCGGACTCAAACGGGACCTGAAGCAGGCCGAAGAAGAGCTCAGCCTCACCAGGAGGCAGCTCGAAGAAACAAAGGTAAGTAATACCCCGTCCATGTGTCATACAGAGGAGAAAAAATTGGTGACGCTAACAAAAAGCGTCATGAGTTTTTAATAGGGGCCATGACCGAAGTGGTGGCCCTGAAGAAAGCGCTATCCGAGGCCGAAGACAAGGCGGTCGCGGAGCACACTGAGCGTGAAAAGCAAGATGCTCGGGTGGGAGAGGTACAGCAGGAGCTCTAGGAGTTTGGCAAGAAGTTCGAGTCCTTGGAGCGTGACTTCAAGATGCAAGAGTCTAAGCTTACAAAGGCCCTTCAGAGCGTGAAAGACGCCAAGGCCGAAGCCCAAAAGGCCCTCCAGGAAATCCAGGCGACCAAGAAGATAACGGCGGTAATTCATTATGCAAAGCAAGCATGTGGAGGAGACATTTCTTTTACTTACCCGAATTTGGAGCTCTCCAGGGGCATTCGCAGATCTGCCATGCAGTATATCGGATGCCACGGAGTTCTACCATGCCGAAGAGGGGAGCTCGACAGAGAAGCTGTTCTGGTCCTAGTATACTGGAGCCGAACACCCAATGCCTCTGAGTGACCAACTGAAGCAATTGGTCGAACTCCACAGGGCGGCCTAACTGGCCATGAAGGACCTCATAGTCCGGATGTGGCCTCGTGAGCCCCTGCCTGACAGCTACTTTGGCCTTATAAAGCGGATGGTAAATGCCTGTCCGCAGCTTGAAGTTATCAAGCAATCCGTTTGTATTAAGGGTGCCCGCCGGGCCTTTGCCCGTGCAAAGATGCATTGGGCCAAACTGGATGCAGAGAAGCTGGTGAAGGATGGACCGCCGGAGGGTAAGGCGCATCGCTACCCCGAGAAATATTATGATGGTGTTATGAAAGGAGCCCGCCTCGTGGCCGATGAATGTACCAAGGACATAATATTTGAGTGAATGTACTCATGTCGTCTTTGTAATATAAAAACGAGTTTGTTTGCGCCATATGGCACTTTGTTGATTTAAAATATTACCTTCTGTGTGGCTGTTTATAAAATTCCGAAAGTAGGCCAGTCGTCGGCTTCTGCCCCCACGTAACTAGTACTGGGGTGTTCGTGGAAAATCCAAACACTCTTTTCCAAATTTTTGTCCTTTAAGGAGGTGTTTCGCACAGTGAACAAGGCAATCGGACTATGTGGCTTTATAACTCTCACTTAGCCATAGAAGTCTACAATTTTAAATTTCAGCAAAGCCCCTAGAATTTGGAAATCCGAATTGGGGCACTATACACGCCTAAATTGGACAGGGCCGATTCCTCGCCTGAAGCGGAAAAAAAATCTTTAAGGATTTAAGACCTCTCGAACAACGACCGGCTCTCGACGCATCATGACAGTCAGTTTTCGGCTTTCTCTACTGAGGTGCTCGTCCGGAAGAACCGGGACACAATCGCAGTAGTTCTCCCTGCAATACCTTAGCCGATATAATGGAACGTAAGGTACCAAAACAAGGGAGCCGGGCAAACCCAACTATTGACCCAAGACATGATTCGGAGCTGATGCATGTAATGCTATAAGTTCGGGGTGCCGCACTGTCGAAAGTGTTGGGACTTATCTTGACCTATTATGGGGCACCATAAGAAGCCCCTGGCAAACTGAACGTACCAAAGTGTACGGATGCAATATTAAATAAATATTTTAGGGAAAATATGAAGATAGTAATGTAAGTTGACGCTGTATATTGTTTCCCGTTGTTATTTAAATAATACGTCCAAGCGTATGTGTACAATTAATGTGTTAAGCAGAAACAAATATGACTATTTGACATGTCCTATCCAAGGGCGGGCCGCATGCGGGTATGTAAAACAGGTATAACGATCATTAACAGAGACCACCCGGGTATTCCCTTTGTGTGCAAAGCCTTTTGCCTCCTTGGTTTTCCCTCATGTGATGAGTCCGATGATCAAGTTCTCTGAAGGGGCTGCCCGAAAGTAGGGTCCTGAAAGAGAAAGACGGTTATTAAAGTATGCGGGTCTTCTGGCGGTTGAATCACACTGTAGACCGCATCATCGATGCACCTCCGCCTATGCCCATGGTATTTTGAGTGCGTAATTGTGTACGCGCGACACAAATGCTGCCTGAATGGGGCTAGGCTGGCGTCCGGATTGCTAGTCGTGCTCTTGGCATGCCTGACTATCCTGTTGCAGAGTACTCCAGACTCGCTTGGCGGTGTTCGGGGTTGTCATCGCCGAATTGGCGGTCTGCCGGAGAAGGTTGCTTTGTACTTCTGCCGCGAGGGCCGCAGTGTGCTCTTCTGTACGTAGAGAGCGGTCTGTGTTTCCATTGACTGTTATAACCCCGCGAGGTCCTGGCATCTTGAGCTTGAGGTATGCATAATGTAGAACCGCATTGAATCAAGTGAATGCGGTTCGTCCAAGCAGTGCATGATAGCCACTACGGAAAGGGACGATATCAAAGATTAACTCCTTGCTTCGGAAGTTATCCGGGGATCCGAAGATCACTTCCATGTTATTGAGCCCGTACAACGGGCCTCTACACCTAGAATTACACCTTTGAAGGTGGTTTTGGTGGGTTTGATCCTTGAGCGATCGATGCCCATTTTGCACACTATGTCCTGATAAAGTGGGTTCAGGCTACTGCCACCGTCCATAAGGCTCGCGTGAGGTGGTATCCGTCGATGATTGGGTCAAGGACCAATGCGGCTGAACCGCCGTGACGGATGCTGGTAGGGTGGTCCCTACGATTGAATGTGATCGGACAGGATGACTATGGGTTGAACTTTGGGGCGACCGGCTCCATCGCATAGACGTCCCTTAGTGCACGCTTTCATTCCCGTTTGGGAATGTGGGTGGCATAGATCATGTTTACCGTTTTCACCTGGGGAGGAAATTTCTTCTGTCCCCCGGTGTTCGGACGCCGGAGCTCCTCGTCATCATCGCTATGCATCCCCTTGTCTTTGCTTTCGGCATTCAACTTGCCGGCCTATTTGAACACCCAACAATCTCTGTTAGTGTGGGTTGCTAGTTTATCAGAGGTGCCGTGAACTTGGCACGAGCGGTCAAGTATGCGGTCCAGACTGGACGATCCCGGGTTGTTTCTTTTGAACGGTTTTTTCCGCTGACCGGATTTTGAGCCACTGAATCCGGTGTTGACTGCCGTGTATTCGGTGCTGTTGCCATTGTTCCAACATTTATGTCTATTGCGCCGTGGCTTGCCATTACTGTCGCGGACATCTGAAGTGCCGGAGTTTCTTGGCGTGGTGCTACCGCGAGCCAGCCAGCTGTCCTCGCCCGCGCAAAAGCGAGTCATGAGTGTCATGAGGGCCGCCATGGACTTCGGTTTTCTTGGCTGAGGTGTCGGGCGAGCCACTCGTCACAGATATTATGCTTAAAGGCCGCCAAGGCTTCGGCGTCTGGACAGTCGACAATTTGGTTCTTTTTTGTTAGGAACCGAGTCCAGAATTTCCTGGCTGACTCTCCGGGCTGTTGGGTAATATGACTCAAGTCATCAGCATCGGTGGTCGCACGTAGGTGCCTTGGAAGTTGTCGAGGAATGCATCCTCCAGGTTTTCCCAACTGCCGATGGAATTCGCCGGCAGGCTATTCAGCCAGTGTCGGGCCGGTCCTTTGAGTTTAAGGGGAAGATCTTGATGTCATGTAAATCATCACCGCGGGCCATGTGAATGTGGAGAAGGAAACCTTTGATCCATACCGCAACATTTGTTGTGCCGTCGTATGATTCGATGTTTAAAGGTTTAAACCCTTCTGGGAATTCGTGATCCATTACTTCATCTGTGAAGCAGAGGGGGTGTGCGGCGCCTCTATGCCGGGCTATGTTACTATGCAGTTCGAGTAAGTCTGTTCTGTTATGTTCGGCCCGGCCGAACTTGTTGTTAATGTATCCGGCATGATGATCATCGTCATGTGTTGGGGTGCGCCCCCGTGATCCGTAGATCGATCTTCACTGTCCTGCTTTGTTTTCCAATATATCTCGCAGGTCCTGCGTATTACCCGGGCCATAGTGTATTAGCGTGGGGGTGCGGGCTGGTATTCGGGCTGATACGACATTTTATCTCGGCCACAAGGTGCCGGTCAACCTCGTCCTGTGCTGGTAATGTAGGCTCTAGGACTTCCTCCCCGAGTTGAGGTAGCAACTTGTGCTTGGGTAACCTTTGGTGGGGCGCTTGAGTCCATATTTCTCAGCTTCCAGGACCTTAGTCCATCTGTCTGTGAGCAGATCGTGATCAGCTTGGAGCTGCTGCTGCTTCTTTTTCAGGCTTCTTGCAGTGGCTATAAGCCGGCGCTTGAAGCGCTCCTGCTCTACGGGATCCTCAGGCACACCGAATTCATCGTCGCCGAGGCTCACCTCGTCTTCGGAGGGAGGCATATAGTTGTCATCCTCCAAGTATCCGTCTGTCACCTGTTCATCTGGGCTAACCTGCCCATCTTCCTGTTCGTACTGCTCGAAGGCAGGCTGATCGGGGTTGTATTCATCTTCGGCACCATCCGGATTGTTTTCGTCTCCTGTGCTGGTATTGCTGTGGCGGGGCTTAGAGCGGCGTCGATGACTCCCATGCTTTGATTTCTTCCCTAAGGGGTTATCCTCTATTGCCTCATCGCCATTATTTTCTTTGGGAGTGTCCACCATATATATATCATACGAGGAGGTGGTTGTCCAGCGCCCTGTGAGTGGTGGTTCATGTTCTTCTCCTACATCGTCGTCCATACCGTTGATGTCTTCGGAGTCGAAGTCAAGCACGTCGTTCAAACCATCGATAGTGGCAATGAAGTGGGTGGTGGGTGGGTAACGAATTTCTTCGTCGCCTGCTTCCCACTTGAGCCGGACATAGTTCGGCCAAGAGTATCCTGACAAAGAGAGAGACCTTAATGAATTCAGCACGTCGCCGAAGGGCGAGTGCTGGAAGATATCCGCAGTGGTTAACTCCATTACCGGAGCCCAATCGGATTCGATGGGCCCGGGTGTGTATGGTCTGGAACCTACATCCGGACACAAGTCCAGGGGTTTGGTGACACGGACTTCCTTAGAGGTGGAGTCTGTGTTCGGCTCTACCGCCGGAGAGTACGCGGCCTCCGGGGCGGGGTCCATCCACCCGTCCTCGTACGACGCGATTTGCCCCGGATTTAAGTCCAGAGCTACTGCAGGTGTGATGTCCCGAATACTGTCTGACAGCAGATCTAAGTCATGCTCGTCGTGACTGTTCTGCGCTCCTGGCGTAGGCCTGAATCCATCGAAGATCATGTCTCCGCGGGTATCGGCCATGTAGTTCAAGTTTCCGAACCTGACCTGATGGCCAGGGGCGTAGCTGTCGATCTGCTCCAGATGGACAAGCGAATTGGCCCATAGTGCGAAGCCGGCGAACATGAAGATCTGTCCGGGGAGAAAAGTCTCACCCTGGACCGCGTCGCTGTCGATGATTGAAGGAGCTATCGAGACTTGCAGCGACGACACAGAGGAACTCTCAATGAAAGCACCAATGTCAGTGTCAAAACCGGCGGATCTCGGGTAGGTGGTCCCGAACTGTGCGTTTAAGGCTAATGGTAACAGGAGGCAGGGGATACGATGTTTTGCCCAGGTTCGAGCCCTCTCGATGGAGGTAATACCCTACTTCCTGCTTGATTGATCTTGATGATATGAGTATTACAAGAGTTGATCTACCACGAGATCGTAGAGGCTAAACCCTAGAAGCTAGCCTATGATTATGATTGTTGTTGTCCTATGGACTAAACCCTCCGGTTTATATAGACACCGAAGGAGGCTCGGGTTACACAGAGTCGGTAGAGAAGGAGATCTAACATCCGAATCGCCAAGCTTGCCTTCCATGCAAAGGAGAGTCACGGGACAAAGTCTTGAATCTTGTATCTTCATGGTCCAACAGTCTGGCCAAAGTATATAATCCGGCTGTCTGGATACCCCCTAATCCAGGACTCCCTCACCCAAGACGCTGAAGAAGGTGCTTGAGGTCTTGACAGTCGATCCCTCGCCGGGCGATATCCGGCACGAGGGCAGCCTCCTGTATCTCTGCTTGGGCGGGGCTGAGTTCGCGAGGCAGATGTCTCTCTTCGATGAATGGGGGTTGCTCCCGGCTGGCCTCGTGGGTCCTCGCGAGAATCCTGTCGTCGTGGCTCCCTTTCCCGTCACCAACATCAATCTTGCCTCAGGAGCGGGTGTAGGGAGGCAAGCATCGCTTGAGGCTGGAGGCTCTGATGTCGAGTTGCTGATGTTGCACGGGGCCCCCGAGGTGTCATCCTTCGGAGCTTGTGAAGTCCGCCCCGAGGCAGTCATTGATGAAGAGGTGCAACCCGCGGCTCGCGAGGCCAGATCCCCCGAGGCCTCGGCAGGCCATCAAGAAGTGGTGCCCGATCGCTCCTCCCGGCTTGGCGCCCCTGAGGCAGGCTGCCTTGGTGCTTCTTCGTCCGCGCCACGCGCCGGCCCCCATGTTGAGAGCTTGGGTCGGTTCCGCATAGACTTCGACGCCCTCCGCAAGAGGAAGGAGTCTTCGAGCGGCAGCGAGCACCCCTGCCGGCCGCTGAAGCTTAGGAAGTATTTCACCATAGATGAGTAAGTTCCTCATTCTTGTAATTCCTCAATCGCTGCTCCCTTTTCTGACTGTGGCCCTTCAGGATCCCTTCTGCCAAGCCTGCGGAGTCTGCTAAGAAGCAACCCCCTCAGGCCTCGCCTCCCTCGCTGGCCTTGAGCGTCCTGAGCTTGCGTGCTGCCCCTGGCGTGAGTTCGGCCGGAGAAGTGAGCCGGCCCGCAGGGTGCCTTGAGCCTGTGCCCTTGCCACCTTTCCTTAGCGACTTCGCCCGGGGCGTTACTAGCCTACCCAGGGCTCCTCCTCTGATCATGGACGGCGAATTGTTGAGGTCGGTCCTTGGCCCTTCCTCTGGGGATGGTGAGGGAGTGCTGGATTAAGGGGTCCTCGGACAGCCGGACTACATACTTTGGCCGGACTGTTGGACTATGAAGATACAAGATTGAAGACTTCGTCCCGTGTCCGGATGGGACTCTCCTTTGCATGTAAGGAAAGCTTAGGAATTCGGGTATGTAGATCTCCTTCTCTGTAACCAACTCCGTGTAACCCTAGCCCCCTCTGGTGTCTGTATAAACCGGAGTGTTTAGTCCGTAGGACAAGAACAATCATAATCATAGTCTAGCTTCTAGGGTTTAGCCTCTACGATCTTGTGGTAGATCAACTCTTGTAATACTCATATCATCAAGATCAATCAAGTAGGAAGTAGGGTATTACCTCCATTGAGAGGGCCTGAACCTGGGTAAAACATCGTGTCCC
This sequence comes from Triticum dicoccoides, assembly GCF_002162155.2. NCBI lineage: Eukaryota > Viridiplantae > Streptophyta > Magnoliopsida > Poales > Poaceae > Triticum > Triticum dicoccoides. The sequence continues at coordinate 183,335,609 of NC_041393.1, read as the reverse complement.
CTGCCTCCTGTTACCATTAGCCTTAGACGCATAGTTTGGGACCCCCTACCAGAGATCTGCCGGTTTTGACACCGACATTGGTGCTTTCATTGAGAGTTCCACTGTGCCATCGCGATAAGGCTTGATGGATCCTTCAATCCTCTTCAAAGACACGGTGCAAGGGGAGGTTTTCCTTCTCGGACAGATCTTTGTATTTGGCGGCCTCATACTGTGGGCCAACTCGCTTGGCCATCTGGAGAAGATCGATAGCTACACCCCTGGTCATCAGGTCAGGTTTTGAAGCTTGAACTATACTGCCGACATCCGCAGAGACTTGATCTTCGATGGATTTGAGCCCGTGTCAGGTGCGCTGAATAGTCATGACGAGCATGACTTAGGTCTGCCATCGGACAGTGTTCAGGAGATCGCGCGTGTGGCGGCCCTAGGAATCAATCTGGAGCAGATTGTGCCATCCGAGGACGGGTGGATGGACCCCGCCATGGAGGCCGCACACTAATCGGCCTTGGAGCCGAACACTGACCCCACCTCCTATGAGGCCGGTATCATCGGACCCTTGCACTCGACTCCGGCTACAGGATCCAAACCGCGTACGTCCGTGCCTACCGAATCTGATTGGGCACCAGTCATGGAGTTCACCTCCGCGGTTAACTTTCAGCACTCGCCCTTGGGTGATGTGCTAAATTCATTAAGGTCTCTCTCCTTGTCACGATACTCTTGGCTGAACTATGTCCGGCTCGAGTGAGAAGCGGATGATGAAGAAATTTGTTCCCCACCCACCACCCACTTAATAGCCACTGTCGATGACTTAACCGACGTGCTTGACTTCAACTCTGAAGACATCGACGGTATGGACGATGATGTAGGAGAAGAGCAGGAACCACCGCCTATAGGGCGCTGGATAGCCACCTCATCATATGATATATACATGGTGGACACGCCAAAAGAAGGCGATGACAATCATGCAACGAAGGATAATCCCTTTGATAAGCCACCAAAGCGACGTCGTAGGCGCCGCTCTAAATCCCGCCACAATAAAAATAGTGCAAGAAGGAATAATACCCCGGTCGACTCCAAAGGAAACGACGACCCCATGGACCCAGCGATGGAGCAGGATGAGCCAGGGGATGCTAGAGCTGACGTCAGATGACGCTGATCCCGAGGGAAAAACTCATCAACCTATCTCCGGAGAGGAGAACAGTCCGGACAATGATGCACTCACCATGCCGGAAGAACACTTGGAATAAGAGAACCTCCACAGAAGGCTTATTGCCACCGCGAGGAGCTTGAAGAAGCATAAGCAAAGGCTTAAGGCCGCACATGATACGCTCAACCGTAGATGGAACAAGGTGCTTGACACTAAAGAAAAATACAGTGGCGATCGCCACACAAAGAGCTACCCAAAGCACAAGCTGCTGCCTGAATTTGACGACGAGGCCACAGAGCCCATTCAGCCGAAAAATAAAACGGCTGATCAGCCGGACCGACTACCCCGTGGCCGCGACAGGAAGGCTAATGATGCCGCACACAAGTCAGCACACGATTTAGGTGAGCTCCTGGACAAAAAATCCGGTATGGCCAGGTCCATCTATGGATCTAGGAAGTGCGCTTTGGCACGAGATCAGGGCTACCAAAACGAGCATATTGATCGAATACCAGCTAGGAATCAACACCGAACACAACAACCGTCGACAACATGCCATGACACGTCCAAATACAGGGGTGCCGCACACCCCCTGTGCTTCACCGATGAGGTGCTGGACCATGAATTTCCAGAATATTTTAAACCCGTGAATATAGAGGCATATGATGGAACGACAGACCCTGGGGTCTGGATTGAGGAATTTATCCTTCACATCCATATTGCCCACGGAGATGATCTCCACGCCATTAAATACCTAACCCTCAAGTTGAAAGGACTAGCTCGGCACTGGTTGAAAAGCCTCCCCGAAAACTCAATTGGAAGTTGGGAAGAACTTGAGGATGCTTTTAGGGACAATTTTCAAGGGACCTATGTCCGACCTCTAGATGCAGACGACTTAAGTCACATAATTCAACAGCCCGGAGAGTCAGCCCGAAAACTTTGGAACATATTTCTTACTAAGAGGAATCAAATCATCGATTGTCTAGATGCCGAAGCCTTAGCGGCCTTCAAGCATAGTGTCCGGGACAAATGGCTTGCCAGACACCTCGGCCAGGAAAAGCCGAGGACAATGGCAGCCTTAACAAGCCTTATGACCCGCTTTTGCGCGGGCGAGGACAGTTGGCTGGCTCGTAGCGGCACCAGCGACCCAGGCACATCCGAAGCCAGGGATGGCAACGGGAAGCCGGGGCGCAATAAAAACAAGCATCGAAACAATGAAAACAACCTAGATAACACAACGGTCAACGCCCAATTCAGGAGCTCTCGACCCGGTCAACGGAAGAAGCCATTTAAAGGCAGCAGAGATGGACCATTCAGCCTAGATAAGATTATAGACAAAATATGTTAGATTCATGGCACCCCCGAAAAACATGCAAAACAAACCCACAGAGAGTGTTGGGTTTTCAAGCAGGCCCACAAGCTAAATGCCGAACACAAGGGGAGGGAGACACCAAGTGAAGACGAGGATGAGCCTCGCCAGCCAAACACTGGGGGACAGAAAAATTCCCACCAGATGTCAAAACAGTGAATATGATTTACGCAACTCACATTCCAAAGAGAAGGCGCAAACGCGCAGTCCGAGACATATACACTGTAGAGCCCATCGCCCCCCAATTCAATCCCTGGTCGGCCTGCTCGATCACCTTTGATCGCAGGGATCATCCGACTAGTATCCGGCATGGAGGATCGGCTGCCTTGGTGATCGACCGAATAATTGATGGATACCATCTCACTCGAGTCCTTATGGACAGCGGCAGTAGTCTCAACCTGATATATCAAGACAATGTCCGCAAAATGGGGATACACCCGTCAAGAATCAGCCAAAGCAATACTACCTTTAAAGGAGTGATACCAGGCGTTGAAGCCCGCTGCACGGGCTCTCTAGTACTAGAGGTTGTATTCGGTTCTCCCGACAACTTCAGAAGCGAAGAACTAATATTCGACATCGCTCCATCCCGAAGTGGCTATCACGCACTACTTCGGAGAACGACCTTCACCCGTTTTAATGCAGTACCGCACTACGCCTATCTTAAACTAAAGATGCCCGGTCCACGTGGCGTCACCACAGTTAGCGGAAATATAGTGTTCCTTACGTGCGGAAGAATATGTGGTGGCTCTAGCAGCCGAACACTGAACGGCCCCTCCAACCAGAATAAACGGTTGGTCGTCAAGACCACGAACATGGTTAGACGAGTCCGGCGCTCCACCAGACGTAACAGCCTAGATAAACATGAGCTTGGGTCGATAGATATACCCCCACAGGCGGTGCTAGGGGCTGCTCGCAAAAAAAGCCCATAGTTCAGCTTGACCCTATTAATACAATAACAGATTGCATCTTCATGGTTTGTTCAGATTAACCAACTCTTCGCATGAAGTTTTTCACCCGGGTTTTTCCCTTTTTACAGATGATCATCGTGCTACACCCCTCCAGGATATGGCACAACGGAGATAAAGGCGCAGACGTGTAGTAGGGCCCCACTGAAAGTTTTCTTTTTAGATTAAGACCCTACGTAAACCTTTTTAATGTCTCTTGTTGCTTCATACCCTCCGGTCACTTAACACAACTGGGAGGGGTACTGGCGTTCTTGACACTTTGTCATGCCAGACTAATGCATGTACCTGGGCTCATTATCAAGGGCGTTACTCAGCCCAATATATGTTGTAAAATCCGAATACCTTAGGGAGTGTTCGACGTCGCGAGTTTGGCCTTATATGCATCAGCTCCGAATCATGTCTTTGCTCAAATGTTGGGTTTCCCCGGCTCCCGTGTTTTGCTACCTTATGTTCTGCTCTATCGGCTAAGGGGGCACCGGGAGAACTACTGGGATTGTGCCCGGGTTCATTTGGGGGAGCACCTCAGTAGACAAAGCCGAAAACTGACTGTCATGATATAGTGCAAGACTGGTCAACCACTCGATGACTCAATGGAATCTTCGCGATTCCTCCGCATTAACGAAGGACTGGTTTCCCGGTCATGTACGTACGCACACCACATTCGGATGAACGCAGAAGTACCAGGGGCTATATAGTAGCCCCACCGTCAAACTCCTATGGCTAAGTGAAAGTGTTAAAGCTATATAGTCCGATTGCCTGGTTCGCCGCGCTATCACCTCCTTAATGGACCAACACGTTGGATCAAGTGTGATTACGCGCTTTTTCGAACACCCCCACATTATATGCGTGGGGGTTGAAGCCGACGACTGCAAACTTTCAGGTTATATACATACATACATAAACGGCCGCACAGGAGGCACTATAATACTTTTAGGCAAAAGTATAAACACAACCTTTATAATCAAAATAGCATTGTCTTTACAATTCAAATACATGTGACTCGAACATGGTACTCTTCGAGCATTGAGCCTCTATGAAACGGGCACCTTCTAGGACTTCTTCAAAATAGTGCTCGGCCAGGTCTTGGCCTCCCGCCGGACCCTGGGTTACAATAGCGGTGGCTTCCATCCCTGCCCAGTATGTCTTAACACGGGCAAGGGCCACCCGTGCACCCTCCATGCACGCCAACCTCTTCACAGCGTCGATATGCGACACAGCACCAAGGAATTGTTGCACCAAACCAAAATAATTGTCCGGCCTTGGCCCCCTCGGCCAAAGATGATCCACGACAGACCTCATAGCATGCCGGGACAACCTATGGAGCTCAGCCCATGTAGACATTCTCTCATTCAACGGCAGCAGACGCGTCGGGGCACTGAATTACGACCAAAACAACATTTCTACCTCATGGTCTTTCCGATCTTTGTAAAACTTAGTCGCATCAACAGCACTCTTTGCCAAGTCCGCATACGCGTCTGCAGCTCTCCACAACTGGTCCAGAGGGGCACACTTCGGATCTCCGAACTTCATCCACAACAAATAGGGCCTCCCAGCCGTGATATCTCCGGCTTCACGAAGCTCCTCCCTTATCCCTCTAATTTCAGAGAGGGTTTCCTTGGCTCCCTCCAGGGCCTTCTTCAGGTCAGCCGCTTTCGCTTGGCTTTCCTTTTTCAAGGAGCTCATAGCGGTCGGCGGCATCTTTTAGCTCAACAGCCGTCTTGGCTATCCTTTCTTCGCTCTCGCGATAAGCAGCCTGTTCGGCTCTTAACTTTTTGACCGCCTTCAGTGCGGCCGCATCACTTATTCGGGCTTGTTCCTTGGCTCGGGCAAGCTCCACCCGAAGGGTCTCTACGGCAGCAGCTCCATCTGCAGTCACATCATATTCTAGATACTAGCATCATGCTCCTCTTAACATTTGCTGACAAGCCGAACATACATACCCTGGGCTTCCTCAAGCTTCTTGTTAACAAGCACGATGTCGACATCTGCCACGTCAAGTTACCGCTTCAGTTCAGCAAAATCAGCAGTCCGGTCAGCCGCCGGACCCTCGGCTGCCTGCACATAAAAGCAGCGCGATTAGTACCTAGGATTATGATCCTCTGTTTGCCACCTCTGGATGGCAACCAGAGTCTCAGGGGCTACTATCTATACAGAGCACACCTAGGATGTGCGGTACTGCCAAAAATACATATATTATTTTTTGCGTACCTCAAAACCTTACAGCAGACTCGTAAAAGCTTCATTCAAACCGCTTTTGGCGGATGAAATCCTCTCAACCACTTTACCCATTAAGGCACGAAGCGTCTCTGAGATGGCCGCTCGCTCTAGAAGACCCATCGGTGTGTCGGCTGTGTGCCGGACAATCCCGGACTATTTTTGGTGCTCTCCTTGGGAGCCAAATATTATGGACTTTGGGCAGCCGAAATGTCAACTTCTGGCCTCGGCGGATCAGGAGAAATCCTCCATGACGTCACCTTGGGATCATCCGCCCCATGTGGCGGGGAGATGGGAGGAGGCATTCCGCTCTTCATCATCTCCGAAAGAAGATCCCCCGAAGACGAACTCCGCGGAGAAGGGCTATGAGCCGGACTGCAACAAATATGTCTCGGTTATTATTCTCAGAGACAAAACAGGATATGTTTACCTAAGTACTCTTTTTACTTACGGCTCGGTTGAGGGCTGGCCCCCTCGCAGGCGCTGTGCGGTAAGGACACCCTCTGGGGTAGGGCCCCCTGGCGAGGGTTTCTTCCCTCATTTGATAGCGTCCATTTCTAAGTCTTTAGAGGCGGCCCTTTTCTAACCTTGAGGAGAGGGGATTTTGGATTCACCTCCCTGATTATCCTCCTTCACAGAGGCACTTACTCCCCCGATTTGGATGTGTAAAGTATGAGGCCCACCTGTGGCTTCTCTATTCCTCTCCTCATCTTCTCCTGATGGCACCTGATACGGTGCGCACTCAAGATTCCTGGTCAGTAAAGGATCCGGCGAGCCTTCGGGAAGGGGGCCGAACACGTAACCTTCTCCGCCTTCTTTATCCAATCCTGGCAGAGAGCAATTTTTTGGAATGATGTTATAACAAACATAAAGGACAGTGTGTTCAGTAGCGGAATTACTTACTTGGGTATCCGGACGGTTGCAGTTGAGACCCACATCCTCGGTGGTGTCCGTACACTTTATTCGTGATCTGAAGAACGATCCATACATCTCTTTGACCATCACGCCAAAGAATTGTTGAATGGTTCGCGGTCCTTCCAGGTTGAACTCCCACATACGGAGAGGTCGACATTGGCATGGCAGGACCCGACGAACTAGCATTACTTGCATTACCTTGACAAGACTGACATCCCTCTTAAGGAGGTCTCGGATGCGGCTTTGCAGTGTTGACACATCGTTAACTGGCCCCCAGTCTAGCCCCTTGTTGACCCATGACGCCAGTTGAAGCTGAGGGCCCGAGCGGGACGCTGGAGTGGCCGCCCGCTTTGTACCTCAGGGAGCTGTGATGTAAAACCACCCCCGTTGCCATAAATCGGAAGTTTCCATGAAGGAACCCTTTGGCCATGGGGTGTTGGCACCTTTGCTTATTATAGCACCTCCGCACTCCGCGTGGAGCCCGTCAATCATCTTCGGCCTCACATTGAAGGTCTTGAGCCATAGACCAAAGTGGGGAGTGATGTGGAGGAAGGCTTCACACACGACGATAAACGATGAGATGTGAAGGATGGAATCCAGAGCTAGATCGTGGAAGTCTAGACCGTAATAGAACATGAGCCCTCTCACAAAGGGATCAAGACTAAAACCAATCCCTCGAAGGAAGTGGGAAATAAATACGACACTCTCATTGGGTTCGGGAGTGGGGATGACCTGCCTTGGGGCAGGCAGCCTGTGCGGGATTTCACCGATGAGATACCTGGCCTCCCTAAGCTTATTGATGTCCTCCTCTGTGATAGAGGAGGGCATCCACCGGCCTTGAAGGTTGGATCCGGACATGGTTGAAGGTCCAAAGCTCTTAGCTTGAGCCTTGGGTGTTGGAACTCGAGGTGCGGGAGGGGAAGGATCAAGCGTGAGAAGAAAAGGACAGGCCTTGGCCCCCTTATAAAGAGGACGAATATCAAGCGTCCCCTGCGTGACCATTTGGGACTTGCCTAAAATCGAGGAGTCATATTAAACAAGTGTGGTTGGGTTACCCACACCTGTATTGATGAGAATCCCGTGATAAGGGAACACGATCTCTGCTTCGACAAGATGTGCCAATGAAACCACCTTGCAGCACGTGTAGTGGTTGGTTGTGAAAAACGCCTCGAATAATGACCGGGCCGTGGCGTGATGTCACGCTATGAATAGTTGTTAGCAGATTAGATTTTTGGAATATTGTGCTCTCTACGGTGGTATGTGGAATTTGTTTTGCAGAGCCGGACACGATTCTTGTGTTCAAAATCTTCTATGGAGTATTCGGAGAAGGAACCCGCCTTGCAAAGCCGAAGGCAATCTACGCGCTGGACTTGTTGTCATTGAAGCCTAGTTCAGGGGCTACTGAGGGAGTCCTGGATTAAGGGGTCCTTGGATAGCCGGACTATATACTTTGGCTGGACTGTTGGACTATGAAGATACAAGATTGAAGATTTCGTCCCGTGTCCGGATGGGACTCTCCTTTGCGTGGAAGGCAAGGTTGGCAATTCGGATATGTAGATCTCCTTCTCTGTAACCGACTCTGTGTAACCCTCGCCCCCTCCGGTGTCTATATAAACCAGAGGGTTTAGTCCGTAGGACAAGAACAATCATAATCATAGGCTAGCTTCTAGGGTTTAGCCTCTACGATCTCGTGGTAGATCAACTCTTGTAATACTCATATCATCAAGATCAATCAAGCAGGAAGTAGGGCATTACCTCCATCGAGAGGGCCCGAACCTGGGTAAAGCATCATGTCCCCCGCCTCTTGTTACCATTAGCCTTAGACGCACAATTCGGGACCCCGTACCTGAGATCCGCCGGTTTTGACACCAACATACGGATTTGCACCGGCCAGGGTGCTTTGCAGGGCCCGTTCGACGAGCATGGGGGTGCCAGCTCCCAGCCCCCTGCCGAGAGGGGGAGTACCGCTTCAGGGCCCGCCGCCAGCGCCGGTGGCGGAGTATGACATTGATTACGTACTCAGGCGAGCGCGGGAGCGCAACATCGTTCGCCAAGAATTCCTCCGGAAGGCGATGGACGCGATGGTCCAGCTTGGTGAAGAGCTCGCGGACGTGGACACATGCCTTGAAGTCGAGGGCCTGCGGCTAGTTGAGGAGCGGTGCAAGCTGAAGGTGGTGGTCAGCCTTGCGCGCCATCAGCAGGAGGTTGGCAATGCGAAGGCCGAAACATCCCTTGCAGCCTCGCAAAAGGCCTGCTTCCGAGCTGTTGAGGAGGCTCGGGAGGCAGACCAACAATGCGAGGTCGTGGAGAAGCGTGCATGGCAGCTCTATGCCTGGAGCGCTACCATGGAGCAGCAGGTGGAGCTGCGTCAAGCCGCCCTTGCAACGCTGAAGGGGACGCCGGTCAAGGAGGAGGAGCTCTGGAGGCGTGAGGAAGCGCTGACACTGGAGGCCACCGAGTGGAATCTTGACCTTGAGCGATTGGAGACGAGGGAGCGCCAGGTTACCCAGGCGGAGGATGATGTGGGCGTGCGGGAGGCTCGAGTCCAAGAAAAGATCGATCGCCGCATGGCAGAAGCTCGCGTGAATCTCATGCGCGAGTATGACGAGAGGTTGGAGCTGATGAAGCCGAGGCTGTGGGTAGAACTGCCGCCCTTAGGTCCAAGCTGACCGAAGCGACGCAGCGTGCGGAGGCAACTGCAGCCGCCCTGGTCTCGGCGTAGACCGAGTTGGCCTCCTCCCGCGTCGAGCTGCTTCTTCTTCAAGGGAGGGTCGATGATGCTGAGTCCATTGCACGGCAGAACAGGGAAGAGATACTTCAACGGCAGATGCTGGAGCACATGCATGGCCCCATGCTCCAAGTGCTCGGGGATAGGGCCAACACGGCCCTAGACAACATCTGCCATGCGACCGCTCCGCACCCTCACGTCACCAACTATGTTGGCCATCTCTAGTTCTTCACCGACGTGGTGACGCATCTAGAGAATCTCTCCGAGAGAGCTCGTCTACTTATCGAGGAGAGGAGCCGCAGCCTGCTCGGGCGCGCATTCTCCCGCGTCTTCAACCATCTTCAGGACAGGGACCCCCACTTCGACTTCGACGCTGCCATTGCTCCGGTGCCCGTGGCCATTTGAGGTGACCTGGCGTGGTGGATGGAGGACAACATGGATGCTCTTGTTAGGGCCTTCGCTTCTAACGATGACGGGGTGATAGTCACCGCGGATGAAGGTGACGTGGTGAATGGTGGCGAAGATGGCGCCGATGATGGTGGTGGTGATGCCAGTGATAGTGATAGCGGCACCAGTGATGCCTCCGGAGACGACCAAGAGGACGCGGTGACCAATATGTCTGAGTGATCATGTGTCCTCCTATTGTTTATCCTGCGCAGAAAATCTTGGGCGCGGCCCTGAAGATCGTAAGAGTATTTTGGGAGGGGAGGCCCCTCATGTAAAAAGGATTGTTGTCCTTATGTTTTTAGGAACGACGCTGAATGCGCGCCTGCTTGATGTTATGGGCCTTGCGATGGGTTAGTTAGTGTGATTTACCTTTAGCCCGGGCGAGCCTCGAGTGGGCTTGCGAGGCTGTGATTCTGTGAAGGTCCTCTAGGGGGCATGCTGACCATGTGATGAGAGCCTCGCGGGAGCAAGTGTTGGCCGCAAGATGGCACGCGCGCGCGCCTGGCCCAGCCCCGCCCGTGAGAGGCTCGCGAGGGGGAGGCAGCTAGTGCAAACTCCAGACTAGGGTAGAAACCCAAACGCGAAGGAACACATGAACGAGACAAGACACCCCTCCCCACATACGCAAACACAAATTCAATTTCAACTTAAATCCGAAGCAAGGATGCTCGACCATAGAAAAGGGGGCAAAAAGCAAAAAGTCGAGTCCGACACCTAGTCTAGTCTTTGACGTCTTCTCACCAGCTCGGAGCTAAGTGCTGCCACTAGGTGTGGGAGGGAGCCGCCGAGGCCCGAGCGCGGCTCTCCGGAGACTCCAGGGCATGTACAACCCCACTCATTATTACATGAGGGTGTCACGGGCGGCGAGCTTCACAGGCACTGGGCCTTCTTCACAGGTACTGGCCTTGCTTCATATCGCTAGACGAGGGCCCCGCCTTGCACCACCCTCGACCACCATCGATGGCGACCGGAAACCAAGGACAACGCCAATGGTGTAAAGGGGATGCCAACGGTTCCCTCGACGACCATGGGTCCTCTACCGGGGGCAGGCTTCACAGCACCTCCCCGGCAGAGGGCCTACCTCCAAGAAACACCTTGCTCCATGCGCCGTGGGGAGGGACCTGGCTCCCGGCCCCTCTCCTGCAGCCCCCAGTGTGCTCCTCCTGGCGGAAGGGAGGCTACCGAGCTGGGGCAGCCTTCTGCTGCAGTGACCTAAACTTCCTGCAACCCATGATTAGCATAAGCTTGCTCCTGAGGAATTAGCAGTACCCGATAGTTGTTGCCGCCAGCGCGGTTGGCGAGGCTTCCTTGGGGCTCCTGAAAAGGCTCGGCTTCTGGTGTCTCTTCGTCCCAGCCTGGCCCAAGGAACGAGCCATGGTCTTCTTCCAGTGCGTATTCCCGGTCCACCAAATGGGGTACGTAAACCTCCAAGGTCGCCGCCCCGAAGGCTTCGCCGTAGTGCCCCACACTCCACATGGCTCGACTTGAAGCACCGTCTTGGGGGTGATAGGGCGGGGGCCCGTCCGGGCCGTAGGTGGCGATGTGCACGCCCTCACTCACTGGGGGTGGTGCTGGTGCAACTTGACGCCCTGTGCTGATGGCTGAACCGGTGCTGATGAAGCCTTGGGGTGCACTGCCGCGGATGGGACCGCCGTACGATCCGCCCGGGGCTTGGGGTGGAAGCTGGACGCAGAAAGGAGGCGCCCCCGAAGCTGCGCATCCAGGAGCTCGGCAACACGCTCCAGCAGCACGTCATGGCCGCTCTCCTGCAGCCTGCACCGCAGCAGCTCCCGAGCCACTGTGAGAGCGGCCCTCATGTTTGCTTGTTCCCGCCGGGTGTGCGGCGCCGTGGCCGCGGCGTAATTTGAGGCCCTTGCTGTCGATCGCATCTGCCACGGAGTGAGGGAAGGTGGCGCTTGACCACGCCGCCCACATCCTGCAGCATTCTACGGAGCGCGGGCTACCTAAGGCGCGGGGTTGAGATCACCTTGGGAAGGCGGCGCGGCATGGGCAGGCCATGCCACCCATAGGTCGGCGTTGGCCGTTGGGTCGCCGGACAAGGATGCGATGAAGCAGTGGAACGCAGATCAGCGGAAAGAGAATTTCAGTGCACCCCTACCTGGCGCGCCAAATGTTGGATATCGGGTTCCGGCAAAACCCTGAAGGTTCGACCTCTGGGGTACGCACGAAGATCTTCTCCCTACCGATCCATGCCCCAAAACCTCGCCATGATTCTAAGCTAGTACCATGAACACACAAGGGACACGAGGTTTATACTGGTTCGGGCCACCGTTGTGGTGTAATACCATAATCTAGTGTGTGGTGTGGTGGATTGCCTCTGGGGCTGATGATGAACAGTATAGAGGAAGAGCAGCCTCGCGAGGGGTGTTCTTGAGCTGGTGCAGTGTTCTACTTGGGAAGGGCTCGATCCCCTCCTACAGTGGTGGCTATCTCTATATATAGAGGCCCCGGTCCTCTTCCCAAATATGGAGCGGGAAGGGAGCCAACAACGGCCATTTTGAAGGGGGGCAGCTAGTACAAGCTATCCTGACTAAAGGTGGTCTTCGACTGCCAAAGGCACTGGCAATGACGCCATCTTGGCTCCACGGTGACGTCCGTCCTGCCGCTTTGTTGGTCTTGGTTTCGTTGCACCGATATGGAAACCTTTGCTTGATTTCTCGGTACTCTGCACCTGCACTTGCCCCCTTTGCAGCAAAGAGGAAACGTGGACATTGCGCAGGCTGGCGCCCACCTGGCACCCGTCTGGTCTTGATCGTCATGGCTTGCGTCACGAGCAACTCGCGAGGTACTCCTTGCCTTGATATCTCCGCCTTCTTGTGAGCCTGCCTGGCGAGGCCACCCCTGGGGAGGCCTTGTGTTGTTCGCCCCACGAGGCTTGGCCCCTCGCGAGGGTCTTGAACTTGGGTTGATGAAGAAGGGCCATACTAGGCCACTGCTAAGCCACGCTGCAGGCCGCAGGCAGGCAAGTCTGGGGACCCCGTCCCCACAACGCCGACAGATACCATCAAGACCTCCTCTTGGATATGAACTCTACCTTGTATCTTTCCTTTTGTTGTTCATGTACCTTGTGGATCTTGTGTGTTTGATTGTGTAGTGGATGTGTGATTGGACTTGTTCTTGAGTGTTTCCCCTTGTGATTTCTCTCCGTTCTTCCCCGTGTTCTTGGTAGGATTCCTCTCCAAACGCGAAAGATCGGACTCTAGGGTTCTACCCTACATCACGATACCTAATGCAGGAAGTAGAGAGAAAGAATAGGTGATATTGGATTGATCAAGGGGGTTTGCTTGCCTTGAAGAAGCAAATGCGGGAGCAAAATAAATAATAGCAATGAAATGCAGCACAAAATGCATGTCATGGAAAAATGTGATGATGATGTGCTCTAATGCATTATTAGACATTTTAATTGAAGTGGGGAAATATTTGGGAATATTCCCCAAATTTAAACACTATTCATGTATTGATTTGGATTCAAAATATCATGATTCAGCATATTAGATTGGTTTTCCATGCCTACAAATGGCATATTCAGACTCCTTATATTTTTCTGATCAGTTTTCATATATAAATTATTTTCATCTCGGTTATAGATTATTTTCTATGAGCTTGCAAAGTTTAATTGAATTTCTAGAATTTTAGTATTTATTTCAATTCGTAATATTAATTGGATAAATTTCTAAGTGTACCCAGAAAATGCACCCAGCTAAGTGCTACAGAGGCTGACAAGTGGGGCCACTAAGCCGAGTCAGCAGCCCAGTCGGCAAAAAAATAGTTTGACTATTACTGGTCAAACTTGACCAGTGGGTCCCACTTGTCAATGAATACTTATTTTAACAATGTTTAGGTTATTAAATAGGGAGGTCGGGTCCTATTGTCAGTCTCTCAGGGGTTAATTAAGTTGTACAGTTGTGGGGCCACAAGACAGTGGATGTTACTGGTGGATTAGTGCCTAATCTAATGGCCTGGGCCTGCATGTCAGTGGCCCAGCCGGAGTTCAAAGGCAGCGGTGCATGATGTACCTTGAACTATGTCGGTATTTCCCCAAAGAGGAAGGGATGATGCAGCACAGCTACGGTAGGTTTTTCCCTAGTTATGAAACCAAGGTATTAATCTAGTAGGAGAACCAAGCAACACTATGTAAAAGGTACATGCACACAAAGAATAAATATGTGCGACCCGACGCATATGAGGGGTTGTCAATCCCTCTTTGGGTAACGGTGCCAAAATTTATCAAGTTCACAGGATAAAATTTGTGTAGATTGGATATCTCGATAAAATGTGAAATAAAATAAGTAATAAAAAAGTGCAACAAGTTATTTTGGGGGTTTTGGAATAGTATATCTGAAAATAAAAGCGAATGAAAATAGATCACAAAGAAAATATGATAAAAAATAGACTCGGGGGCCGTAGATTTCACTAGTGGCTTCTCTTAAGAAAATAGCATACGATGGGTAAACAAATTACTGTTGGGCAACTGATAGAAGATCGAATAATTATGACGATATCCAAGGCAATGATCAATATATAGGCATCACGTCCAAGATTAGTAGACCGACTCCTGCCTATATCTACTACTATTACTCCACACATCGACCGCTATCCAGCATGCATCTAGTGTATTAAGTTCATGGAGAAATGGAGTAATGCAATAAGAACGACGATATGATGTAGACGAGATCTATTCATGTAGGAATAGCCCCCATCTTATTATCCTTAATAGCAATGATACATGTGTGTCTTGCTGCCCCTTCTGTCACTGGGAAAGAACACCACAAGATCGAACCCATCACAAAGCACCTCTTCCCATGGCAAGAAAAATCGATCTAGTTGGCCTAACCAAACCAAAGATTCAAAGAAGAACTACGAGACTATAAATAATCATGCATATAAGAGACCAAAGAAGAACCAAATAATATTCATTGATATAGATCTGATCATAAACTCAAAGTTCAGCGGATCCCAACAAACACTCGCAAAAAAGAGTTACATCAAATAAATGTGCAAGAGACCATTGTATTGGGAATCAAAAGAGAGAGAGGAAGCCATCTAGCTACTGCCTATGGACCCGTAGGTCTATGATGAACTACTCACGCATCATCGGAGAGGCACCAATGAGGATGATGAACCCCTCCATGATGGTGCCTAGATTGGATCTCGTGGTTCTAGAACTTGCGGCAACTGGAATTGTGTTTCATCGACTCCCCCAGGGTTTCTGCAATATTTGGCAATTTATAGGGCGAAGAGGTGGTGCGGGAGGTCATCGAGGGGGAACAACCCCTTGGGCGTGCCTGGGCCTCCTGGCGCACCCTGGTGGGTTGTGCCCACCTCAGCCCTCCCCTTTGGTACATCTTTGACCCACTAGGTGTCTTCTGGTCCAGAAAAAATCTCCAAAAAGTTTCATTGCGTTTGGACTCCATTTGGTACTAATATTCTATGAAGTAAAAAACAAGCAAAAATAATCAACTGGCGCTAGGCACTATGCCAGTAGGTTAGTCCCAAAAAATGATATAAAGTTGCTATAAAATGATTGTAAAACATCCAAAATGATAATATAACAGCATGGAACAAGCAAAAATTATAGATACGTTGGAGACGTATCAACATCCCCAAGCTTAATTCTGACTCGTCCTCGAGTAGGTAAACGGTAAAAACAGAATTTTTGATGTGGAATGCTGCCTAACATGTTCATCATATATTCCGTTCTTTTGAAGCATGGACATTTGGACTTTTATATGGTTCAAAGCAATAGTCTAGTAGTAACATGAAGATTTCAATACTCAAGCATATCAACAAGCAACCATGTCTTTCAAAATATCAACACTAAAGAAAGTTATCCCTGGCCCATCATGCTCAATCATTGATCCATTCATGAAACACACTCGCATATTAGCTACATCCAGTGCTCAAGTATGATCATAGTACCCCTTAGTTTGTGTTTTATAAGAAAAGATGGAGACTCAAATAAAAATAAGAATTGCATAAAGTAAATAGAAAGGCCCTTAGCAGAGGGAAGTAGGGATTTGTAGAAGTGCCAGAGCTCAAAGCTTAAATCGAGAGATGAATTTTTTTGAGAGGCATACTTTTCCTGACAACGAAAACGACCGAGTAATTCCCAACATTTTCCATGCTAGATATATCATAGGCGGTTCCCAAACAGAGAATAAAGTGTATTCCTTTTGCCACCATTCTTTCACACTCCATGACTAGCCGTATCGACGGATGCCGTCCAAACCAACACTTTCCAAGGAATTTATTATTTGACAACATAAAGTAATTCTATTTTTCATTTCGGGACTGGGCATCCCTATTACCGTCGCACTCTCATGCAATGACAAGTGGATAAACACTGATCTTGAGAATAACACATCTAGCATGGAAAATATTGGCCACCCCCTATCGCTTCAAGAATGGTACGAGCACACAAAAAGGAAATTCATTTTGAAAATTAGAGATGGCGCATACAAATTTTCTTAAAACGGCATGGAAATACCACATATAGTTAGGTATGGTGGACTCATATGGCAAAACTTGGTTTAAAGATTTTGGATGCACAACTAGTATTTCTACTTAGTACAAGTGGAGGCTAGCAAATAAATTGAGAAGCAACCAACAAAGAAACAAAAAATCACATAAGCGTGCATTAAGCATAACTACACCAAATAATGCACCACAAGTAGGATGTAATTTCATTGCATAACTATTGACTTCCTTACTTGCATAGGGAATCACAAACCTTAACACCAATATTCTTATTAAAGCTGTGACACCCGGATACTTAAGCAACAGTGAACCTCTGCTAATGTTGCCACATCACCTTGATTACTGTTACTAATCTCGCGTTAGTTCGAAACCGATTCAACATTCAAATTCAACTTAAACAATAAAAGTTTTGAAACACTAAAACTAAAATGTTCGATTTGTGATAAAGAATCCATACTAAATATTGGTTGCAAACCCACATTTTTATAAAAGGGTTACATGCACTTAGTGATTAAAACAGTAGGTAAAACTGTTAAATAAACGTCTTTTGAATATTATAAAATGCTAAACTATTTTGATCAGGGGTAAAACTTTTTCTGAAAGTAGTTGGACTTGTAACTCTATTTTAGTTATGGGTTTTACCTTTTGTAAAACTATAAACTACTAAGTAAATAAAAGAAAACGGGTGTTGTATGGCCCATCCCTTCCCTGTACAAGGCCCAGCTCAACAAGTGGCATCTTCAACCTGTTGCTACAGGGGAGGAAGATGCATGGAGGGCATCCATGGCGCTTAGGGCACGCGTCGACCATCCCCGCCCCCCCCCCGCGGGGTTAAAAAGGTGCCGGTGCCCCTCTCCCAGAACCCTAGCCCCCGTTCTCCTCTACACCTCGACGCTCCCCTCAAAATTGTCCGTGACCGAGCGCCACCATCACCATCGCTTGTTGTCCCTGCAACCAACACCACCCACTGACCACCCCGGTGTATACAGACGCTCTGCGAGGCTCTCCCTTGTCTCCAAGCTTAAGCACCTGATTGAGGGAGCACCACATCGCCGTCCCCGCCGTTGTCTTCAAGTTCGGCTCTGGTGGCGTCCGTCTTCGATTCGGTGCCTACAGCACCTCACCGACCTCCCCGAGTCAATCGCGAGCACCATTGTGAGACCTGTTGCATTTGTCCTCACCGCATCGCGTTGATCCATGGCCGTATTTCGTTGTAGCCATCGCCTAGACCCGACCGACGCTCTGTCGCCGCCGTCGAGCTTGTTGTCGGTGTCAAAACCGGCGGATCTCGGGTAGGGGGTCCCGAACTATGCGTCTAATGCTAATGGTAACAGGAGGAGGGGGACACGATGTTTACCCAGGTTCGGGCCCTCACGATGGAGGTAATACCCTACTTCCTGCTTGATTGATCTTGATGATATGAGTATTACAAGAGTTGATCTACCACGAGAACGTAGAGGCTAAACCCTAGAAGCTAGCCTATGATTATGATTATTGTTGTCTGATACGTCTCCAACGTATCTATAATTTTTGATTACTCCATGCTACTTTGTCTACTGTTTTGGACTATATTGGGCTTTATTTTCCACTTTTATATTATTTTTGGGACTAACCTATCAACCGGAGGCCCAGCCCAGAATTGCTGTTTTTTTTGCCTATTTCAGTATTTCAAAGAAACAGAATATCAAACGGAGTCCAAACGGAATAAAACCTTCGGGAACGTGATTTCCTCGCCGAACGTGATCCAGGAGACTTGGACCCTACTCCAAGGAGTGCCATAGGCGGTCACGAGGGTGGAGGGTGCCCCGCTGGTCGCGCCCCCTGCCTCGTGGGCCCTCTGTTGCTCCACCGACGTACTCCTTCCTCCTATATATACCTACGTACCCCCGTCAGATCAGAGACGAAGCCAAAAACCTAATTCCACCGCCGCAACCTTCTGTATCCATGAGATCCCATCTTGGGGCCTGTTCCGGAGCTCCGCCGGAGAGGGCATCTACCACGGAGGGCTTCTACATCATCACCATAGCCTCTCCGATGAAGTGTGAGTAGTTTACTTTAGACCTTCGGGTCCATAGTTATTTGCTAGATGGCTACTTCTCTCATTTTGGATCTCAATACAATGTTCTCCCCCTCTCTTGTGGAGATCTATTCGATGTAATCTTCTTTTTGCGGTGTGTTTGTTGAGACCGATGAATTGTGGGTTTATGATCTAGCTTATCTATGAACAATATTTGATTCTTCTCTGAATTCTTTTATGTATGATTGAGTTATCTTTACAAGTCTCTTCGAATTATCCATTTGGTTTGGCCAACTAGATTGGTAGTTCTTGCAATGGGAGAAGTGTTTAGCTTTGGGTTCAATCTTGCGGTGTCCTTACCCAGTGACAGAAAGGGTTGCAAGGCACGTATTGTATTGTTTCCATCGAGGATAACAAGATGGGTTTTTTTTATCATATTGCATGAATTTATCCCTCTACATCATGTCATCTTGCTTAAGGCGTTACTCTGTTTTACTTAATACTCTAGATGCATGCTGGATAGCGGTCGATGAGTGGAGTAATAGTAGTAGATGCAGAATTGTTTCGATCTACTTGTCTTGGACCTGATGCCTATATACACGATCATACCTAGATAATCTCATAATTATTCGCTCTTCTATCAATTGCTGAATAGTAATTTGTTCACCCACCGTAGAATACTTATGCTCTTGAGAGAAGCCACTAGTGAAACCTATGGCCCCCAGGTCTATTCTCATCATATCAATCTCCATTATTTTATTTACTTGCTTTGTTTTTACCTTGCCTTTTACTTTTTACTTTGGATCTCTATATCAAAAATAACAAAAAATATTATTTATCATCTCTATCAGATCTCAGCCTCGTAAGTGACCGTGAAGGGATTGACAACCCCTAATCGCGTTGGTTGCGAGTAGCTATCGTTTTGTGTAGGTATGAGGGACTTGTGCGTGATCTCCTACTGGATTGATACCTTGGTTCTCAAAAACTGAGGGAAATACTTACGCTACTTTACTGCATCATCCTCTCCTCTTCGGGGAAATCCAACGCAGTGCTCAAGAGGTAGCAAGAAGAATTTCTGGCGCCGTTGCCAGGAAGTTTGCGCAAAAGTCAACCATACCAAGTACCCATCACAATCCCTATCTCTCGCATTACATTATTTGCCTCTCGTTTTCCTCTCCCCCACTTCACCCTTGCCGTTTTATTCGCCCTCCCTTTCCCAATCTCCTCCTCTCTTTCTCTTTTGCCTTTTTCTCGTTTGCCCTTGCTTGTGTGTTGGATTATTTGTTGCCATGGCACAAGATAATACCAAATTGTGTGATTTCTCGAATACCAATAATAATGATTTCCTTATTACTCCGATTGCTCCTCTTAATAATGATGAGTCTTGTGAAATCAATACTGCTTTGCTGAATCTTGTTATGAAAGATCAATTCGCCGGCCTTCCTAGTGAAGATGTCGCTACTCATCTAAACAATTTTGTTGATTTGTGTGATATGCAAAAGAAGAAAGATACGGATAACAATATTGTCAAATTGAAGTTATTTCCGTTTTCACTTAGAGATTGTGCTAAAATTTGGTTTTTGTCTTTGCCTAAAAATAGTATTGATTCTTGGAACAAGTGCAAAGATGCTTTTATCTCTAAATATTTTCCTCCCGCTAAGATCATCACTCTTAGGAACGATATTATGAATTTTAAACAACTTGATCATGAGCATGTTGCCCAATCTTGGGAAAGAATGAAATTGATGCTTCGCAATTGCCCTACTCATGGTTTGAATTTATGGATGATCATACAAAAATTTTATGCCAGATTAAATTTTGCTTGTAGAAATCTTTTAGACTCGGTCGTGGGAGGCACGTTTGTGGAAATTACGTTAGGAGATCCTACAAAATTGCTTGACAATATTATGGCTAATTATTCTCAATGGCATACCGAAAAGATGGATGAAGTTATGAGTGAAAAGATGGATGAAGTTATGAAGATGTTTGCTACTAAAAATACTTCTCTTGATCCCAATGATATGCCTTTATCTACTTTGATTGAGAATAATAATGAATCTATGGATGTGAATTTTGTTGGAAGGAATAGTTTTGGAAATAACGTGTATAGAGGGAATTTTAATCCTAGGCCTTATCCTAGTAATCCTTCTAATAATTATGGAAATTCCTACAACAACTCTTATGGAAATTTTAATAAGATGCCCTCTGAATTTGAGAGTAGTGTTAAAGAGTTTATGAATTCACAAAAGAATTTTAATGCTTTGCTTGAAGAAAAATTGCTTAAGGTTGATGATTTGGCTAGGAACGTTGATAGAATTTCTCTTGAAATTGATTCTTTAAAGCTTAGATCTATTCCTCCTAAGCATGATATCAATGAGTCTCTCAAAGCTATGAGAATTCTCATTGATGAGTGCAAGGAAAGAACCGCTAGGATGCGTGCTTCCAAAGATGGCTTTATTAAAGCGTGTTCTTCCTATTCCTATGAAAATCAAGATGAAGATCTAAAAGTTATTGATGTGTCCCCTATTAAATCCTTGTTTTGCAATATGAATCTTGATGAAACTGAATATGATCTTCCTTTACCTAGAAGGCGTCCTAAGAATTCTGAGTTTCTAGATCTTGATGATGAAATTGATGAAAGTGGGATTGAAAGAAATAAAAATCTTGATGTTGCTAAACCCACTATTTTGGATCGCAAGGAATTTAATTATGAAAATTGCTCGTTGATTGGTTGTATTTCCTTGTTGCAATATGTGCTAGATTCTCCTCATGCTTATAGTCAAAATAAGGCCTTTAACGAACACATTTTTGATGCCTTGATGCAATCTTATGAGGAAAAACTTGAGTTGAAAGTATCTATCCCTAGAAAACTCTATGATGAGAGGGAACCTACTGTCAAAATTAAAATTAAAGATTATGAGTTTCATGCCTTGTGTGATTTGGGTGCTAATGTCTCCACTATTCCCAAAACTTTGTGTGATTTGCTAGATTTCCGTGACTTTGAAGATTGCTCTCTAAACTTGCATCTTGCAAATTCCACTATTAAAAAGCCTATGGGAAGAATTAATGATGTTCTTATTGTTTCCAATAGGAATTATGTGCCCGTAGATTTTATCGTTCTTGATATAGATTGCAATCCTTCATGTCCTATTATTCTTGGTAGACCTTTCCTTAGAACGATTGGTGCGATTATTGACATGAAGGAAGGGAATACTAGATTCCAATTTCCCTTGAGAAAGGGTATGGAACACTTCCCTAGAAAGAAAATAAAACTACCATATGAATCTATCATCAGCGCCACCTATGGATTGCCTACCAAAGATGGCAAAACTTAGATCTATCTTCGCTTTTATGCCTAGCTAGGGGCGTTAAACGATAGCGCTTGTTGGGAGGCAACCCAATTTTATTTTGTGTTCTTTGTTTTTGTTCCTGTTTAGTGTTAAATTTTGTTTATAATTTCTGTTTATATGTGGTTTTATGTTTTAATTAGTGTTTGTGCCAAGTAGAACCTATAGGATAAGCTATGATGATAGTTGATTTGATTCTGCTGAAAAACAGAAACCTTGTGCTCACGAGAAAACATTCAATAAATCACAGGAACGCGCTTTTGCATTGATTGTTTTTGCTTCTGATCAACAAGCAAAATTTCCAGTACGTCCTATTTTGGTAGAATTTTTAGAGTTCCAGAAGTTTGCGTTAGTTACAGATTGCTACAAACTGTTCTGTTTTTGACAGATTCTGTTTTTCATGTGTTGTTTGCTTATTTCAATGCATCTATGGCTAATAAATTAGTTTATAAACCATAAGGAAGTTGGAATACAGTAGGTTTAACACCAATATAAATAAATAATGAGCTCATTACAGTACCCTGAAGTAGTCTTTTGTTTTCTTTCACTAACGGAGCTCACGAGATTTCTATTGAGTTTTGTGTTGTGAAGTTTTCAAGTTTTGGGTGAATTCTTTTGATGGATTATGGAACAAAGAGTGGCAAGATTCTAAGCTTGGGGATTCCCATGGCACCCCCAAGATAATCCAAGGACACCAAAAAGTCAAAGCTTGGGGATTCCCCGGAAGGCATCCCGTCTTTCGTCTACTTCCATCGGTAATTTACTTGGAGCTATATTTTTATTCACCACATGATATGTGTTTTGCTTGGAGCGTCTTTATTATTTGTGTCTTTGCTTGTTAGTTTGCCACAATCATCCTTGCTGTACACACCTTTTGAGAGAGCCATACATGATTTGGAATTTGCTAGAATACTCTACGTGCTTCACTTATATCTTTTGAGCTTGATAGTTTTGCTCATAGTGCTTCACTTATATCTTTTGAGCGTAATAGTTTTTGCTCTAGTGTTTCAATCAGATCTTTTAGAGCACGGTGGTGGATTTGTTTTAAAGAAACTATTGATCTCTCATGCTTCACTTAGATTATTTTTAGAGTCGTTAATAGCATGGTAATTGCTTAATGTTAATATACTTGGTGTTCAAGATATGTGAAACTTTCTTTTGAGTGCATTGAATACTAAGATTAGTTTGATGCTTGATAATTGTTTTGAGATATGGAGGTGATAATATTAAAGCAATGCTAGTTGGGGTAATTATGAATTTAAAGAATGCTTGCGTTGAAGTTTGTGATTCCCGTAGCATGCACGTATGGTGAACCGCTTGTGATGAAGTCGGAGCACAATTTTATTTATTGATTGTCTTCCTTATGAGTGGCAGTCGGGGACGAGTGATGGTCTTTTCCTACCAATCTATCCCCCTAGGAGTATGCGTTTAATGCTTTGGTTTTTGATGACTTCTAAATTTTTGCAATAAGTGCATGAGTTCTTTTGATTAATGTTGAGTCCATGGATTATACGCACTCTCACCCTTCCACCATTGCTAGCCTCTCTAATACCGCACACTTTTCGCCGGTATCATACACCAACCATTTATCTTCCTCAAAACAGACACCATACCTACCTATCATGGCATTTCCATAGCCATTCTGAGATATATTGCCATGCAACTCTCCACTGTTCCGTTCATATGACACACATTACTTTTGTCATATTGCTTTTTGCATGAACATGTAGTTGACATTGTATTTGTGGCACGGCCACCTTAATAATTTTCATACATGTCACTCTTGATTCATTGCATATCCCGGTACACCGCCGGAGGCATTCATATAGCGTCAGATCTTGTTCTAAGTATCGAGTTGTAATTGTTGAGTTGTAAGAAAAATAAAAGTGTGATGATCATCATTATTAGAGCATTGTCCCAGTGAGGAAAGGATGATGGAGACTATGATTCCCCCATAAGTCGGGATGAGACTCCGGACTTTATGAAAAATAAAAGAGGCCAAAGAAGCCCAAATAAATAAATAAAAAGAGGCCATAGAAGCCCACCAAAAAGAAAAAAAAGGAAGAAAAAAAGAATAAAAAATGAGAGAAAAAGAGAGAAGGGACAATGCTACTATCCATTTTCCACACTTGTGCTTCAAAATAAGCACCATGACCTTCATGATAGAGAGTCTCATATTTTATCACTTTCATATACTAGTGGGAATTTTTCATTATAGAACTTGGCTTGTATATTCCAACGATGGGCTTCCTCAAAAGTGCCCTAGGTCTTCGTGAGCAAGCAAGTTGGATGCACACCCACTTAGTTTCTTTTGTTGAGCTTTCATATACTTATAGCTCTAGTGCCTCCGTTGCATGGCAATCCCTACTCACTCACATTGATATCTATCAATGGGCATCTCCATAGCCCGTTGAAACGCCTAGTTGATGTGAGACTATCTTCTCCTTTTTGTCTTCTCCACAACCACCATTCTATTCCACCTTTAGTGCCGTGTCCATGGCTCACGCTCATGTATTGCGTGAAAGTTGAAAAAGTTTGAGATTTCTAAAGTATGAAACAATTGCTTGGCTCGTCATCAGGGTTGTGCATGATTAAATACTTTGTGTGATGAAGATAGAGCATAGCCAGACTATATGATTTTGTAGGGATAACTTTCTTTAACCATGCTATTTTGAGAAGACATGATTGCTTTGATGAGTATGCTTGAAGTATTATTATTTTTATGTCAATATGAACTTTTGTCTTGAATCTTTCGGATCTAAATATTCATGTCACAATTAAGAAGATTTGCATTGAAATTATGCCAAAGTATCACTCCGCATCAAAAATTCTTTTTTATCATTTACCTACTCGAGGACGAGCAAGAATTAAGCTTGGGGATGATTGATACGTCTCCAACGTATCTATAATTTTTGATTACTCCATGCTACTTTGACTACTGTTTTGGACTATATTGGGCTTTATTTTCCACTTTTATAATATTTTTGGGACTAACCTATTAACCAGAGGCCCAGCCCAGAATTGCTGTTTTTTGCCTATTTCAGTATTTCGAAGAAACATAATATCAAACGGAGTCCAAACGGAATAAAACCTTCGGGAACGTGATTTCCTCGCCGAACGTGATCCAGGAGACTTGGACCCTACTCCAAGAAGTGCCAGAGGCGGTCACGAGGGTGGAGGGCGCCCCCCTAGGCACGCCCCCTGCCTCGTGGGCCCTCTGTTGCTCCACCGACGTACTCCTTCCTCCTATATATACCTACGTACCCCCGTCAGATCAGAGACGAAGCCAAAAACCTAATTCCACCACCGCAACCTTCTGTATCCGTGAGATCCCATCTTGGGGCCTGTTCTGGAGCTCCGCGGGAGAGGGCATCTACCACAGAGGGCTTCTACATCATCACCATAGCCTCTCCGATGAAGTGTGAGTAGTTTACTTCAGACCTTCGGGTCCATAGTTATTAGCTAGATGGCTTCTTCTCTCTTTTTGGATCTCAATACAATGTTCTCCCCCTCTCTTGTGGAGATATATTCAATGTATTCTTCTTTTTGCGGTGTGTTTGTTGAGACCGATGAATTGTGGGTTTATGATCTAGCTTATCTATGAACAATATTTGATTCTTCTCTGAATTCTTTTATGTATGATTGAGTTATCTTTACAAGTCTCTTCGAATTATCCGTTTGGTTTGGCCAACTAGATTGGTAGTTCTTGCAATGGGAGAAGTGTTTAGCTTTGGGTTCAATCTTGCGGTGTCCTTACCCAGTGACAGAAAGGGTTGCAAGGCACGCATTGTACTGTTGCCATCAAGGATAACAAGATGGGGTTTTGATCATATTGCATGAATTTATCCCTCTACATCATGTCATCTTGCTTAAGGCATTACTCTGTTTTACTTAGTACTCTAGACGCATGCTGGATAGCGGTCGATGGGTGGAGTAATAGTAGTAGATGCAGAATCGTTTCGATCTACTTGTGTTGGACGTGATGCCTATATACATGATCATACCTAGATAATCTCATAATTATTCACTTTTCTATAAATTGCTCAACAGTAATTTGTTCACCCATCGTAGAATACTTGTGCTCTTGAGAGAAGCCACTAGTGAAACCTATGGCCCCCAGGTCTATTCTCATCATATCAATCCCCATTATTTTATTTACTTGCTTTGTTTTTACCTTGCCTTTTACTTTTTACTTTGCATCTCTATATCAAAAATACCAAAAATATTATTTATCATCTCTACCAGATCTCACCCTCGTAAGTGACCATGAAGGGACTGACAACCCCTAATCGCGTTGGTTGCGAGTAGCTATCGTTTTGTGTAGGTACGAGGGACTTGTGCGTGATCTCCTACTGGATTGATACCTTGGTTCTCAAAAACTGAGGGAAATACTTTACTGCATCATCCTCTCCTCTTTGGGGAAATCCAACGCAGTGCTCAAGAGGTAGCATTGTCCTACGGACTAAACCCTCCGGTTTATATAGACACCGGAGGGGGCTAGGGTTACACAGAGTTGGTTACAGAGAAGGAGATCAATTATCCGGATCGCCAAGCTTGCCTTCCACGCAAAGGAGAGTCCCATCCGGACACGGGACGAAGTCTTCAATCTTGTATCTTCATAGTCCAACAGTCCGGCCAAAGTATATAGTCCGGCTGTACCCCTTATCCAGGACTCCCTCAGTAGCCCCTGAACCAGGCTTCAATGATGATGTGTCCGGCGCGCAGATTGTCTTCGGCATTGCAAGGAGGGTTCCATCTCTGAATACTCCAAAATAATCTTCGAACACTTAAATCGTGTCCGGTCTCTGCAAGATACATTTTGCATACCACCATAGAGAGAATAATATGTCGCAAATCTAATCCGGTGACAACTCTTAGAAACGTGACATCACGCCACGGTCCGGCTTTTATTCAAACCATTTTTTATAACTAGCTACCGCACACATTATGAGGTGGTTCCTTTGGCACGTCTTGTCGAAGCAGAGATTGTGTCCCTCTCATCGTGGGATCCTCATCAATAAGGGTATGGGTAATCCAACCACGGCTGTTGGCATGACTCCGTGTTTTTAGGTAAGTCCCCAACGGTTACGCTGGGTACACTTGATATTCTCCCCCTTTATAGAGGGGTCGAGGCCTATCCCTCTATCTCCACGCTTGTGCCTTCCCGCACTTCGAGTTCAAACACCCAAAGCCCAAGATTAAGCACCTCGGATCTTCAATCATGTCCGGATTCAACCTTCAAGGCCGGTGGATGGCCTCCTCTGTCACAGAGGAGGACATTGCGAAGCTTAGGTGGGGCGGGTATCTGACCGCTGATGTCAAGCACATGCTTCCTGTCGCAGGGCAGGTCATCCCTACTCCTGAACCCAACGAGAGTGTCGTATTTGTCTCTGACTTCCTCCATTGCTTGGGCTTTACTCTTGATCCCTTCGTGAGGGGGCTCATGTTCTATTACGGGCTAGATTTTCACGACCAAGCTCCAGATTCCATCCTCCACATCTCGTCGTTTATCATTGTGTGCGAAGCCTTCCTCCATATCACCCCCACTTCGGCCTATGGCTCAAGACCTTCAATGCGAAGCCGAAGGAGATTGCGGGGCGACACATGGAGTGCGGGGGCGCCGTAATAAGCAGAAACGCCGATGTTCCATGGTCGGAAGGTTCTTTCTCTAAGGTGTCCGATCTGTGGCAACGGAGGTGGTTTTACATCATAGCTCCCCGAGGCACGAAGTGGGCGGCCGCCCCCGCCTTCCGCTCGGGCCCTCTGCCTCAACTGGCATCATGGGCCAACGTGGGACTGGACTGGGGGTCTTCAAACGATGTACCAACGTTGCCGAGCCGCATTCAGGAGCTTCTTGAGAGGGATATTAGTCTTGTCAAAATAATCCAGGTAATGCTAGTTCGGCGGCCTTGCCGTGCAAACTTCGACTTCTCCAGATGTGGGAGTTCAATCCAGAAGGCCCGCGAACCATTCAGCACTTCTTCGGCATGACGCTTGAAGGAATGTATAAATTGTTCTTCGGGCCACGAATAAAGTGTCTGGATACCACCGAGCATGCGGGCCTGAGCTGCAACCGGCCAGATACCCAAGTAAGTAACCCTATGACCGAACACTTCGTTTATATTTATCATAACATTTTTCTGAAAAACTGTCTCCGACCAGGATTGGCTCGGTAAGGCGGAGAGAATCAGGTGTCCGGCCCCGCTTCCCGTAGGCTCGTCCGGTCCGGCAATAGCCAGGATGCTTAAACAGGCGCTAAGTCAAGTGCCATCGGAGAAAGATGAAGGGAGGAGTGGAGAAGCCAAGAGTGAGCTTCACACATTGTGCATCCGAACCGGGGGAATTAATGTTTCCACGGAGGAGGACAATCGGGGAGGTGAATCTAAGGTTTCCTCCCCCCGCAGGAAAAAGAGGGCCGCCTCCGAAGACTTGGAAACAGAGGCGCCTAAACAATGGAAGAAAACTTCACCAAAGGGCCCTGCCCAGAAGGGCGTTCCTACCACACCGTGCCCGCTAACGGGCCAGCCCTCCACCGAGCTATAAGTTAATAAACAAGAAGCTTATT
The DNA here is from genome assembly GCF_002162155.2 of Triticum dicoccoides. Classification (NCBI taxonomy): domain Eukaryota; kingdom Viridiplantae; phylum Streptophyta; class Magnoliopsida; order Poales; family Poaceae; genus Triticum; species Triticum dicoccoides. Next base: position 183,307,403 of record NC_041393.1, on the reverse strand, counting down.
GCTTTTTCCTCTGAGAGTAATAACCAGGACCTATTTTTTGCAGCCCAGATAGCAGTTCGTCTCAATAGGGTTCGTCCTCGGGGGATCTTCTTCTGGAGATGATGGAGAGTGAATCCCCACCTGCCTCTTCGCCCCATGGGGCAGGCGACCCCGAGGTGTCGTCACGGAGGATTCCGGATCTACTGAGGCCAGAAGCTAACACTTCGCCTGTCTCGAGCCCAGCGCATTCGGCTCCTGTGGAGGGCAATGAGAAGGGTCCGGGAGAGTCTGGTGCCTGGCCGAACATACTGATGGGCCTCCTGGAGCAAGCAACTCTCTCGGAGGATCACCGTACACTAATGAGTATGGTGTTGGAGAAAATTTTCTCTGCCACAAGCGGGTTAAATGAAGCTTTTAGAAGCTTGCTCAAAGGTTTTGAGGTAAGCAACAAAATACGTAATTTTTTGTTGCACCGCACGTAATAGATGTGCTCTGTATAGATAGTAGCCCCTGAGACTGTGGTTGCCAGCCCATGGCGGCAAACGGAAGATCCCACTCCCAGGTAATGGTCGCACTGTATTTATGTGCAAGTTGCTAAGGGTCCGGCGGTAGACCAGACCGCCGAATTTGCTAAATTGAGGTGACAGATTGACATGGTGGATGCTGACATCACGCTTATGAACAAGTGATTCGATGAGTCGCAGAGTATGCACTCGTATTTCCTTATTTGTTTAGGAAATTATAAGAAGGTTGTAATATTAATACGATGTGATGTGGCTGCAGGCGGAGCTGCTGCCATTGAGGCCCTGAGGGCGGAACTTGCCCTAGCCAAGGAACAAACCCGGGTTAGCAATGGGGCTGCCCTAAAGGTAGCCGAAGTCTTGAGAGCCGAATAGGTTGCTCATCTCTGAAGCGAAGAAATGATAGCCGAGATGGCTGTGGAGCTGAGGGACGCCGCCGGCCGGTATGAGCTTCTCGAGAAGGAGAATCAGGCAAAGGCGGCTAACCTGAAGAAGGCGCTGGATTCGGCTAAGGAGATGCGCTCTGACATTAGAGATGCACGGGAGGAACTTCGACAAGCCGGAGAAATCGCGGCTGGAAACCCCTATTTGTTGCGGATGAAGTTCTTAGATCCAAAGTATGCTCCTTTGGATCAACTTTGGAGCGCTGCAGATGAGTATGCGGACTTGGCGAAGAGTATGGCTGATGCGACCAAGTTATTCAAGGATCATAAATATAATGAAATAGAAAGGCTATTCTGGTCGCAATTTAGCGCTCCAACATGATCATTGCCATTAAGTGAGAAGATGGCCGCCATAGCCGAGCTCCATAGGTTGTCCAATCTTGCAATGAGGTCTGTAATAGACCATTTGTGGCCGAAAGGACCGAGGCCGGACAGTTACTTTGGTTTAGTGCAGCAACTATTTGGCGCCAGATCACGAATCGATGCCGTGAAGAGGTCGGCGTGCATAGAGGGTGCGCGGATGGCTCTTGCCCGTGTTAAGACATATTGGGCGGATATGGAGGCCACCGTATTGCAACCCAGGGTCCGGCAGGAAGCCAAGACCCAGCCGAGCACTATTTTTAGCAGGTCATAGAAGGTGCCCATAGAATAGTGGCTTAGTGCTCGAAGAATGTCATGTTTGAGTGACAAGTCTATTGATTGTAAACAATTATGTGTTAATTATAGAGGCTGTTATTATACTCTTGCCTGAAAGTATTATAATGTCTCCTGTGTGGCCGTTTATGTATGCATATAACATGAAAGTTAGCAGTCGTTGGCTTTAGCCCCCACGCATATAATGCGGGGGTGTTTGAAAAAATATGCGTAAACACACTTGATCCAACGTCTTGGTCCATTAAGGAGGTGATCGCACGTCGAACCAGGCAACCGGACTATATAGCTGTAACACTATCACTTGACCATAGGAGTTGAAAGGTGGGGCTACTATGTAGCCCCTGGTACTTCCGCGTGCATCCGGATACGGTGTGCGTACGTACTTGACCGGGAAACCGGTCCTTCATTGATGCGGAGGAATCCTATAGATTCCGATGAGTCCTCGAGTGGTTGACCAGTCTCTCGATGTATCATGACTGTCAGTTTTTGGCTTTCTCTACTGAGGTGCTCATCCGGAATAACCAGGGCACAATCGCAGTAGTTCTCCTTTGGCCGCCTTAGCCGATAGAAGGAACATAAGGCAGCAAACCCAGGAGCCGGGCTAACCCAACATTTGACCAAAGACATGATTCGGAGCTGATGCATATAAGGCCAAACTCGCGACGCCGAACACTCCCGAAGGCATTCGGACTTTATAACAAATACTGGGCTGAGTAACGCCCTTGACCCTGTATTTCCAGGTACATGCATTGATCTGTCATGGCGAAAAGCCTATAACGCCAGTGTCCCTTGTGGGTGTATGGAATACCCATGGGATGTCAAGCAACAAAAGACAGTAAAGAAGGTTTACACGGGGGCTTAATCTCAAGAGAAACCTTTGAACGGGGCCCTGCTGCACGTTTGCGCCTTTGTCTTTGTTGTGCCGTATCCTGGAAGGGTGTCGCACGAGTAGTGTCTGTAAAAATGAAAACTCATATAGAGGAGTAAGCGTGCGGGAAGTTGGTTATTCTCAATGGATATTAGAAATATGAGATATTGGCCTATTGATAAGGCAAGCCAAATTGTGGGCTTTATTATGTGTTGACAACCCCTAGTACCATTTATGGGGATATATGTATAGCACCCAACCAGGGTTTATCCAGGTTGTTGTTGATGGTGGTGCACCGGACTCGTCTAGCCGTGTCCGTGGTCTTAACGACCGATCATGCGTTCTGGTGGGAGAGGCCGCTTAGTGTCTGGCTATAGGAGCTGCCGCATACTGCTCTGTGTTTCCACTCACCGTTATGACGACACGTGGACCTGGCATCTTAAGTTTAAGGCAGGCATAGTTCGGTATTGTGTTAAAGCAAGCGAAGGCCGTTCTTCCGAGTAATGCATGATAACCGTTGCTGAAGGGAGCAATATCAAAGAGTAATTCCTCGCCCCTGAAGTTGTCGGGAGAACCGAATGTTACTTATAATACGAGGGAGCCCCGGCAGCGGGCCTCAACGCCTGGTATCACTCTGTTAAAGGTGGTGTTACTCTGGCTTATTCTGGATGGGTCTATCCCAATGTTGCGGATGGTGTCCTGATATATCAGATTAAGACTACTGCCGCCGTCCATTAGGACTCGAGTGAGATGGTATCCATCAATTATTGGGTCGAGCACGAAGGCAGCCGATCTTCCATGTTGGGTACTAGTCGGGTGGTCCCTGTGATCAAAAGTGATCGGGCAGGCCGCCCAGGGGTTGAATTTGGGGGCAACGAACTCCATGTGGGTTGTGTGGACCATGTTTACTGTTTTAACTTCTGGCGGGAAAGTTTTCTGTTCCCTAGTGTTCGGCTGGCGAGGCTCATCCTCGTCTTCGCTTGGTGTTTCCCTTCCCTTGTGTTCGGTGTTTAACTTGTCGTCTGCTTGAAGACCCAACACTCTCTGTGAGTATGATTTGCATGTTTTTCCAGGGTGCCATGGATTTGGCACAGTCTGTCTAGGACTTTATTTAGGCCGGACGATCCTTCTTTGCTTCCTCTAAATGGCTTCTTTCTTTGACCGGGTCGCGAGCCCCTGAATTCGGTGTTAACCCCCGTGTTGTCTGGACTATCTTCATTGCTCCGACGCTTATTCTTGTTGCATCATGGCTTCCCATTGCCATCTCGAATTTCGGATGTGCCTGGGTCGCTGGTGCCTCTACGGACCAACCAGCTATCCTCGCCTGCACAAAATCGGGTCATAAGGCCTGTTAAGGCCGCCATCGTCCTTGGCTTTTCTTGGCCGAGGTGCCTGGCCAGCCACTCGTGCCCGATACTGTGTTTAAAGGCCGCTAGGGCTTCGGCATCCGGACAGTCGACGATTTGGTTCTTCTTAGTGAGAAATCTGTTCCAAAGCTTGCGGGCTGACTCTTCGGGTTGTTGTATTATGTGACTTAAATCGTCTGCATCTGGAGGTCGGACATAGGTCCCTTGGAAATTGGCCCTGAAAGCGTCCTCAAGTTCCTCCCAATTTCCAATTGAATTTTCGGGGAGGCTTTTCAACCAGTGTCGAGCTAACCCTTTCAACTTGAGGGGAAGGTATTTGATGGCGTGGAGGTCATCCCCACGGGCCATGTGTAAGTGAAGGATAAAATCCTCAATCCAGACCCCAGGGTCTGTTGTTCCGTCGTATGCCTCTATGTTCACGGGTTTGAACCCCTGTGGAAATTCGTTGTCCAGCACCTCGTCGGTGAAACACAGGGGGTGCGCGGGCCCTCTGTACCTAGACATGTCGTGGCATGCTATCGACGGTTGTTGTATCCAGGTTTGACTCCAAACATGTATTTGATCAGTATGATCATTTTGGTGACCATAATCCTATGCCGGAGCGCGCCCTCTGGATCCATAAACGGACCTGGTCGCACCAACCTTTTTGTCCAGGAGCTCATGTGAATCGTGTGCGGCGTTAGTGGCTGCTCTATTCTGGCCATTAAGTGGTTGGTCCGGCCGATTGGTTGTATTGTTCTTTGGTGGAATGGGCTTTGCAGCCTCATCGTCAAATTCCGGCAGCAGCTTGCGCTTTGGGTAGCACTTTGTGTGGCGATCGTCGCCATATCTTTCTTCAGTGTCTAGCACTTTCTTCCATCTTCGGTTGAGCGTATCCTGCGCGGCGTTAAGCCTCTGTTTCTGCTTCTTTAAGCTCCTCGCTGTGGCCATAAGCCTTCTGCGGAGGTCATCTTGTTCCAAGCGTCTTTCCGGGATGATGAATGCATCGTTAACCGGACTGTCCTCCTCTCCGGAGGCAGTTTGCTGACTTCGGCCCTCGGGATCGCTATGGTCGGGCGTCTGCTCTGGGCTGTGTTCGGGATGACCTGGCTTATCCTGCTCCATCACTGGGTCCCTATGGTCGTTGTTGCCTTTGGAGTCAACCGGAGTGTCATCCTTTTCTGTGTTGTTATCGCTAATTTTACTATGACTGGATTTAGAGCGGCGCCTGCGTCATCGTTTTGATTTTTGTCCGAGGGGTTTGTCCTCCGTTGTGTCCTTTTTGTCACCATTGTCTTCTTTAGGCATATCCACCATGTAGACGTCATATGATGGAGTGGCAGTCCAGCGCCCCGTGGGCGGTGGTTCTAGATCGTCCCCTGCATCGACGTCCATAACATCGATGTTGTCGGAGTCGAATTCAAGCATGTCTGTTAGGTCATCAACAGTGTCTATAAAGTAGGTGGTCGGTGGGTTGCGATTTTCTTCGTCATCCGTGTCCCACAAGGGCCGGGCATAGTTCGGCCAAGAGTCTCCTGAAAAAGAGATAGACTTTAATGAATTTAGCACATCGCCAAAGGGGGAGTGCTGAAAGATATCTGCGGCGGTGAATTCCATGATTACTGCCTGATCAGTTGCGACGGGCATGGATGCGCGCGGTCCGGAACCTATAGCCGGAGACAAGTCCGGGGGTCCGGCGACACAGATTTCCTTAGGAGTGGAAACTATTATCGGCTCTAACGCTGATGAGTGTGTGACCCCCGTAGCGGGGTCCATCCCCCCGTCCTCAGACGGCACGATCGGCTCTGAATCAAAGTACGAAGCGGTAGCAGGCGCGATATCCCGAATACTGTCCAACGGCCGATCTAAGTCATGCACATCGCGATCGTTCGGCGCTCCTGATGTGGGCTCGAGTCCGTCGAAGATCAAGTCTCCGCGGATGTTGGCAGTACAATTTAGATTTCCAAACCTGACCTGGTGGCAGGGGCGTAGCTGTCGATCTGCTCCAGATGGCCAAGCGAGTTGGCCCCCAGTGCGAAGCCGCCGAACACGAAGATCTATCCAGGGAGGAAGGCCTCACCCCGGACAGCATTGTTGAAGGTTGGAGAAGCCATCGAGCCTTACAACGACGACACAAAGGAACTCCCAATGAAAGCACCAATGTCGGTGACAAAACCGGCGGATCTCGGGTAGGGGGTCCCGAACTGTGCGTCTAAGGCTAATGGTAACAGGAGACTGGGGACACGATGTTTACCCAGGATCAGGCCCTCTCGATGGAGGTAATACCCTACTTCCTTCTTGATTGATCTTGATGATATGAGTATTACAAGAGTTGATCTACCACGAGATCGTAGAGGCTAAACCCTAGAAGCTAGCCTATGGTATGATTGTTGTTGTCCTACGGACTAAACCCTCCGGTTTATATAGACACCGGAGGGGGCTAGGGTTACACAGAGCCGGTTACAAAGAAGGAGATCTATTATCCAGATTGCCAAGCTTGCCTTCCACGCAAAGGAGAATCCCATCCGGACACGGGACGAAGTCTTCAATCTTGTATCTTCATAGTCCAACAGTTTGGCCAAAGTATATAGTCCGGCTGTACAGATACCCCCTTATCCAGGACTCCCTCAACGACCGACCGTTTATTCTGGTTGGAGGGGTTGTTCAGTGTTCGGCTGCTAGAGCTACCATATATTCTTCCGCATGTAAGGAACGCTCTATATTTCCGCTAACTGTGATGACGCCACGTGGACCGGGCATCTTAAGTTTAAGATACTCGTAGTGTGGTACTGCATTAAAACGAGCGAAGGCCGTTCTCCCGAGTAGTGCGTGATAGCCGCTTCAGAATGGAGCGATGTCGAAGATTAGTTCCTCGCTTCGGAAGTTGTCGGGAGAACCGAATACAACCTCTAGTACTAGAGAGCCCGTGCAGCGGGCCTCGACACCTAGTATTACTCCTTTAAAGGTAGTATTGCTTTGGCGGATTCTTGACGGGTCTATCCGCATTTTGCGGACGGTGTCCTAATATATCAGGTTGAGACTACTCCCGCCGTCCATAAGGACTCGGATGAGATGGTACCCATTGATTATTGGGTCGAGCACCAAGGCAGCCGATCCTCCGTGCCGGATACTAGTCGGATGATCCCTGCGATCAAAGGTGATCGGACGGGCCGACCAGGGATTGAACTTGGGGGCGACAGGCTCTACAACGTATATGTCTCGGAGTGCGCATTTGCGCCTTCTCTTTGGTATGTGAGTTGTGTAAATCATATTCTGTTTTGACTTCTGGTGGGAATTTTTTCTGTCCCCCAGTGTTCGGCTGGCGAGGCTCATTCTCGTCTTCACTTGGCGTCTCCCTCCCTTTGTGTTCGGCGTTTAGCTTGCCGACCTGCTTGAAAACCCAGCACTCTCTGTGGGTGTAATTTGCAGGTTTTTCGAGAGTGCCATGAATCTGACAAAATTTCTCTAGAATCTTATTTAGGCTGGAAGGTCCATCTCTGCTGCCTTTAAATGGCTTTTTCCGTTGACCGGGTCGAGAGCCCCTGAATCCGGCGTTGACCGCTGTGTTATTTGGGTTGCCTTCATTGTTTCGACGCTTGTTTTTATTGCGTCGCGGCATCCCGTTGCCATCCCTGACTTCGGATGTGCCTGGGTCGCTGGTGCCGCTACGAGCCAGCCAACTGTCCTCGCCCGCGCAACAGCGGGTCATGAGGCTTGTTAGGGATGCCATTGTCCTCGGCTTTTCCTGGCCAAGGTGTCTGGCAAGCCATTCGTCCCGGACACTGTGATTGAAAGCCGCTAAGTCTTCGGCATTCGGGGAGTCGACGATTTGATTATTCTTAGTGAGAAATCTGTTCCAAAGCTTATGGGCTGACTCTCTGGGTTGTAGGATTATGTGACTTAAATCGTCTGCATCGAGAGGTTGGACATAGGTCCCCTGAAAATTGGCCCTGAAAGCATCCTCAAGTTCCTCCCAACTTCCAATTGAGTTTTCAGGGAGGCTTTTCAACCAGTATCGAGATGGTCCTTTCAACTTGAGGGGCAGGTATTTGATGGCATTGAGATCATCTCCACGAGCCATGTGGATGTGAAGGATAAAGTCCTCAATCCAGACCCCTGGGTCTGTTGTTCCGTCGTATGCTTCTATGTTCATGGGTTTGAATACCTCTGGAAATTCATGATCCAGCACCTCGTCGGTGAAGAACAGGGGGTGCACGGCACCCCTGTATTTGGATGTGTCATGGCATGTTGTCGACGGTTGTGGTGTTTGTTGTTGATTCCTAGCTGGTATTCGATCAATATGATCGGTTTGGTAGCTCTGATCCTATGCTGAAGCACGCTTCCTAGATCCATAGATGGACCTGGCCATACCAGATTTTTTGTCCAGGAGCTCACGTAAATCGTGTGCTGACTTGTGTGTGGCATCATTAGCCGTCCTGTCGCGGCCACGGGGTGGTCGGTCCGGCTGATCGGCCGTTTAATTTTTCGGCTGAATGGGATCTATAGCCTCGTCGTCGAATTCGGGCAGCAGCTTGCGCTTTAGATAGCTCTTTGTGTGGCGATCGCCACCATATTTTTCTTCAGTGTCAAGCACTTTGTTCCATCTACGGTTGAGCGTATCCTGCGCGGCCTTAAGCCTTTGCTTCTGCTTCTTCAGGCTCCTCGCGGTGGCAAGAAGCATTCTTTGGAGGTTCTCTTATTCCAAATGTTTTTCCGGGATGATGAGTGCGTTGTCGTCTGGACCGTTCTCCTCTCCGGAGACGGGTTGATGAATTTTACCCTCGGGATCGGCGTCATCTGACGTTGGCTTCGGACTATGTTCACCGTCCCCTGGCTCATCCTGCTCCATCGCTGGGTCCATAGCGTCGTCGTTTCCTTTGGAGTCGACCGGGGTATTATTTTTTCTTGCACTGTTGTCGCTGTTTTTACTGTGGCGGGATTTCGAGCGGCGCCTACGTCGTTGCTTTGGTTGCTGCTTGATGGGATTGTCCTCCGTGGCTTCCTTGCCATTGCTTTCTTTTGGGGTGTCCACCATGTATATATCATATGATGCGGTGGCTGTCCAGCGCCCCGTGGGCGGTGGTTCCTGTTCGTCTCCAGCATCGTCGTCCATACCATCGATGTCTTCGGAGTTGAAGTCAAGCACGTCGGTTAAGTCATCGACAGTGGCTATTAAGTGGGTGGTGGGTGGGGAACGAATTTCTTCGTCGTCTGCTTCCCACTCGAGCCGGACATATTTCGGCCAAGAGTCCCCTGATAGAGAGAGAGATCTTAATGAATTTAACACGTCACCCAAGGGCGAGTGCTGAAAGATATCCGCGGAGGTGAACTCCATGATCGGTGCCAAATCAGATTCGATAGGCATGGATGTACGCGGTTCGGAACCTGTAGCCGGAGACGAGTCCGAGCGTCCGATGACACCGGCCTCATAGGAGGTGGGTCAGTGTTCGGCTCCAATGCCGATGATGTGCGGCCTCCGTGGCGGGGTCCATGCACCCGTCCTCGGATGGTGCGATCTGCTCCGGATTGATTCCCGGGGCCGCCGCAGGCACGATCTCCCGAACACTGTCCGATGGTAGATCTAAGTCATGCTCATCGTGACTGTTTGGCACACCTGACACGGGCTCGAATCCATCAAAGATCAAGTCTCCGCGGATGTCGGCAATGTAGTTCAAGTTTCCAAACCTGACCTGATGGCAAGGGGCGTAGCAATCGATCTGCTCCAGATCGCAAAGCGAGTTGGCCCGTAGTACGAAGCCGCCGAATATGAAGATCTGTCCGGGAAGGAAAACGCCCCCCTGGAGTGCATTGGTGAAGAAGATTGAAGGAGCCATCAAGCCTTATCGCGACGACACAGTGGAACTCTCAATGAAAGCACAAATGTCGGTGTCAAAACCGGCGGATCTCGGGTAGGGGGTCCCGAACTGTGTGTCTAAGGCTAATGGTAACAGGAGGCGGGGGACACGATGTTTACCCAGGTTCGGGCCCTCTCGATGGAGGTAATACCCCACTTCCTGCTTGATTGATTTTTATGATATGAGTATTACAAGAGTTGATCTACCACGAGATCGTAGAAGCTAAACCCTAGAAGCTAGCCGATGATTATGATAGTAGTTGTCCTACGGACTAAACCCTCTGGTTTATATAGATACCGGAGGGGGGCTAGGGTTACACAGAGTCGGTTATAGAGAAAGAGATCTACATATCCGAATTGCCAAGCTTGCCTTCCACGCACAGGATAGTCCCATCCGGACACGGGACGAAGTCTTCAATCTTGTATCGTCATAGTCCAACAGTCCATTCAAAGTATATAGTCTGGCTGTCCAAGGACCCCTTAATCCAGGACTCCCTCACTCGTCACCGTCAGTATCGTGTACTCTAGGGCCAGGCAAGCACGTCAACATGCTCGTGGCGTCCTTGTGGTACGTTGCTCGCACGCCGGCGACCCGCACGCTTCCGCCTCCGCCCGGGTTCACCGGCCCCGTGCGTCGCTCGCTGCCTTATGCTCCGTTGCGGCCTGCCCACGCCCAGGGCCGAGCCCTGACCGCGCCCCAGCGTACCGCGCCCGCTCGGCCGTTCCTCCCGGTCTCCCCTGCTGCTGCATGCCGCTGCTATGCTGCTGTTTTGCTACTGCTCCTGCTAGTTAGTCGCAGCTGCTCCTCCTCCTAAGCGTCGCTCCTGGCTGCTAGATACTGCTGCTTGCCGCTACTGATTCCTCCTCCTGCTGCTTCTAGTTGTTGCTCCTGCCAATGCTTTGCTCTGCTTGCTAGCAAGTTGCGCATGCTGCTGCTCTTTCTGCCTCCGCTACTTAGGTGTCGTCGCTGCCGTTTTTGCTACTCTGAATAGCTGCTGCTGGCCATGGCCGTGTTGTCAGTGGCCGCGCCAGGAATAGGCTATGGCCCAGGCCGACGCAGGCAGTCTACGTCTACTGTAGCATATTGTAGCATTGTAGCCACAGTAAAAATGCTTCAGTCAACGAAGCAGCCAACCCTCATGCCCCAGGCAGCCGCCCGGGCTCCCTGGGGCATGTCTCTGCTACTGCGTGTTGTGGTGTGTGTTAGTGCGTAAGTGTGCATGGAGCCGTCCCTATGTAGTTAGATTAGCTTGCTTCATTTGTTGACTTAGTCAAATGTGTAAATGACATGTAGCCCCCAATTAACTAAGTTAGTTTTTAATTAATTCTTTAGGTATAGTCAATGATATGTGGGGCCCACTGGTCCTTTGACCAGTCAACAGTCCACTGTTGACTGCTGGCTAGGCAGTCAACAGGGCCCCACCTGCTATTATTTTTGTATTAGTATTAATTCCAGGAATTGCAGCATCTTAATAAAACTTAGAAAATTAATAAAAAATAAACTGTAACTCGGATGAAAATACTTTATACGTGAAAGTTGCTCAGAACAACGAGACGAATCCGAATATGTAGCCCGTTCGTCCACCATACGACCCTAGCATAGAGAACATGCAACTTTCCCCCTCCAGTACGTCTGTCCGAAAATGCGAAACACCGGGAATACTTTCCCGGATGTTTTCTCCCTTCACCTGTATCACCTACCCATGCGTTAGATCACCCCTGGCACGACATATTGCCTTGTTATGTTTTGTGATGCTTTGTTTGCTCTGTATTTACTATTTCTCTCCGCCCCCTCTTCTTCTCTGGTAGACCCCGAGACCGACGCTGATGCCATTGAGTACGACTACGTCACCGACGACCCCTCCTTCTTGCCAGAGCAACCAGGCAAGCCGCCCCCCCCCCATTGATCACCAGGTATCGCCTATTCTTCCCTCTACTTCTTGCATTAGAGTAGTGTAGCATGTTACTGTTTTGATTAATCCTATTCTGTTGCATAGCGTTTCATTGTTGCTACATCTGTTGATACCTTACCTGCAATCCTAAATGCTTAGTATAGGATGCTAGTTTACCATTAGTGGCCCTACGTTCTTGTCAGTCTGCCATGCTATACTATCGGGTCGTGATCACTAGGGAGGTGATCACGGGTATATACTATACATACATACTATTCGGGTGGTGACTAAAGTCGGGTCGGCTCGTTGAGTACCCGCAAGTGCTTTTGATGTGGGGGCTGGAAGGACAGGTGGCTCCATCCCGGTAGAGGTGGGCCTGGGTTCCCTACGGCCCCCAACTGTTACTTTGTGGCGGAGCGATAGGGCAGGTTGAGACCACCTAGGTGAGAGGTGGGCCTGGCCCTGGTCAGCGTCCGCGGTTACTTCAAAATAACACGCCACTGTCCTATATGCACTAACCAACTACACGAGAATAGTTATGGCCACTCGATGTCGTGGTATCAGTCGAAGCCTTCTTGACGTCAGCGACTGAGCAGCACGCACCGGGTTGGACCGCGTAACGCAACTTCCTTTGTAGTGGAAGTTGCTAGGTCTGCTCACCTGTCACGTTCGCAACATGCAGGTGTGCAATGGGCGATGGGCCTAGACCCCTGTGCACATAGGATTTAGACCGACGTGCTGACCTCTCTGTTGTGCCTAGGTGGGGCTGCGACATGTTGATCTTCCGAGGCCGGGCATGACCCAGGAAAGTGTGTCCGACCAGAGGGATCGAGCGTGTTGTGTTATGTGGTGCACCCCTGCAGGGAAGTTTATCTATTCGAATAGTCGTGTCCCTCGGTAAAAGGACGACCCGGAGTTGTACCTTGACCTTATGACAACTAGAACCGGATACTTAATAAAACACACCCAGACAAGTTCCAGAGACAACCCGGTGATCGCTTTCCCACTGGGCGACGAGGGGAGGATCATCGGGTAGGATTATGCTATGCGATGCTACTTGGAGGACTTCAATCTACTCTCTTCTACATGCTGCAAGATGGAGGCTGCCAGAAGCGTTGTCTTTGATATGACTAGCTATCCCCCTCTTATTCTGGCATTCTACAGTTCAGTCCATCAATATTGCCTCTTTACACATATACCCATGCATATGTAGTGTAGATCCTTGCTTGCGAGTACTTTGGATAAGTACTCACGGTTGCTTTGCTCCCTCTTTTTCCCCCTCTTTTCTTTTCTTCTCGGATGCCGCAACCAGACGTTGGAGCCCAGGATCCAGATGTCACCGTCGATGATGACTCCTACTACACTGGAGGTGCCTACTACTATGTGCAGGCCACTGACGACGACCAGGAGTAGTTAGGAAGATCCCAGGCAGGAGGCCTGCGCCTCTTTCGATCTGTATCCCAGTTTGTGCTAGCCATCTTATGGCAACTTGTTTAACTTATGTCTGTACTCAGATATTGTTGCTTCCGTTGCCTCATTTATGTTGGAGCACTTGTATTCGAGCCCTCAAGGCCCCTGGCTTGTAATACGATTCTTGTATGACTTATTTTACTTTTAGAGTTGTGTTGTGATATCTTCCCATGAGTCCCTGATCTTGATCGTACACATTTGCATGCATGATTAGTGTACTATTGAATCGGGGGCGTCACAAGTTGGTATCAGAGCCGGCTGCCTATAGGAATCCCCCTTCCAAACTCCTTGGCCGAAGTTGAGTCTAGTCATTGAAAAAGTTTTTACTAACTTGGTTGTGCGGCTTATGGGCCTACGTCGCCATTGGGTGGTATTAGAATCTTTTACTCCTCATCTATGCTCTAGGACTCTGATCTCTCTTCTATTCGGGTTAAATGATTTTGCTAAATCTAACTCTAGGTTCTCGTAACTATTTCTCCCAAAGAGCCCTCATTTTGGAAGATCATCTGCTTTGTTAGAAGATTTTGAGGATATCCCTCGATATTTTCCTGAGACCCTTGTGCTCATCACCTTTACAATTCACTGCCACCGATATATCCCTATGGGTATCTGCATGCACTTGTCATTCTCATGATCATTTCTTGTCGCTCTTGTTGTTACAAGATGCCTCGAACTATTCTCCGTTGCCCCGAGAATCCTTTCAGTTTACTGTCTTGCAGTTTTATTTCGCATGAAAACCCTTACGGTTTTTTTCTCACATTTATTGAGGATCCGTTCTTCTCAATTGTTCATGTGACTCACAAAATTCTTCAGAATACTTTTCGATCTTCCAAAAATCCTCTGCAACATGTTATTCTTGAAATTCTTGCCTGCTTACATAATGGTTAATTCCATATGACTAGTAGTCCTCGATAACATCCCTTGTCTTAGTCATTTTGAGCCTATTGATCTAATATGTGCGTACGCACGCAGTCATTAGGTTATCCTTTTTAAAATTATCCTTCCGACTCAGGCGTCATTCCGGACATGAGTTGGTGTCCAACTAAGTGTTTTCAACTTATCCATCCTTGATCAGAGCGTCTGCTTCTGATCCTTCGTTTTAGAAACCATAATTTCTTTCTATTTAAGCACTAGACTAATCAGGTGATTCTTGAATCTGATGCCTCTGCATTCTTTCTTTCTCTGAGTGAGTACCGATACTCACATTAGCTCTATGGTGGATCGCCCGATCCATTGTTGGATTTTTATCCGACAATGTCCTTCATATTCAATCACCTTGTGAGTTCTTCCCATGATACATAATGCCTTTGGTAAATTGTATCCTCTGCTTGGCCAACGATGCTCTGCTTTCGAGTTTGTGTATTTACTTTTGAAACTTGTGGTATATGTTACTAAGATACCCAATGGGTTGAACCTATGCCCTCCCCTAATCCGTGAGAACCCGAAAGTTTTCACAAGCCATACTCTTCTGGTGTTCTACCAGATAAAATTCCAACACTACAGTTATATCGAAGTGAGAGGTGAATGAAATGATCTGCATGAAAGAAGTAGGAGTCGACCTTGAACTTTGTGTTCATGCCCATGAAAATGATGTAGACCGTCTCGTAAGCTTCTTGCAAAATGATTATCCAGATGTATGATTATTTCGGTATTCTTGAAATTGATTCCTTACAGTTATGGTTCCGACCATGCTGTTCTGATCTAATATATCTGATGGGAAATCATTCCAGTGCCTCGTCTATTTTTGGCAAGGTTGAAGTATCTACTGTCATAGGTCAATGACCCAGTTCTACTTCTATCATGTTCTACCTTCTATTATTGCCCCATGGTATCTCGGAGATGTCTTGCCATTGCGCCACATCTTACTAACTTTATTGAAGTAATGTATTTCCTTGTCGTAATCACTCTACGGGTTCTGGGTTGTTATCAATCGAGGACACCGACTAGTGAAATTATTCCGCACTACAAATCAAATACCCCTAGTTTTTTTACTAGGAAATTCTGAACTCAATCTGGTCATTCCTAGACTATCGGCTGCATCCTCGTCTTGCTATCTTTGACTGTGCTACCTCATCCTTCTTTGGTGCACGAATTCTTCAGTGTGTGAGCACGACTTACCTCGAGCCTTCAACTTCATGTTGCTTGTCTTGAAAGGCAACCTTGGTTTCGAGATTGCATCTTATATTTTGATCCTATAACTTGCCACTTCGTCATTCCCTTGCTTGTTGCCGTTGTTGTTTGATTGCATCCTCTCGAAACCTCCCGACAAATGTGTCGGATCACCTTCAACACTTTGACTTCTTCCGAGATGTCAATTGTGTTCATGATGAGAAATACCCTCCTTTCCCTTGATGACTTTTATTATCATCGACAACACCCTTGACTTCCTTTCATCGTGAACTTGCCCACATTATGAATACAACTTGCTCTCCAGCTAGTGTTGTGTTCTGCCTTGAAGTATTACTGTCTTTTCTGTCAAGAATGTTGTGGGGATTGCTCCCCCTCTTAGAAATTCTCGGTATGGTGATAATTCTCACCATCACCATTCTTCCTTGGTCCCCGTGTTGTTTTTTTAACCAGGATACCAATATGCTAACGACGTTGTTTGAGTTCTGTACTTCTAGCAACCCTATTGCTTTGAAGTGAACGATCGACAGTTCATTCTTAGACAATTGGTTATTGAATCATCACTCTAACATTTATCTTGCTGTCTAAGGTCATATTTAGGGCACACCTTTCAACTAATGATTGATGGTGTATGTTTTCCTAGAGCATACAACATTATATCATTTGAATTGACAAGTGTCATCTTCTTGTTCACATTATTGTGGAAATCCATTCGTTTGGAATTCTTGACGAAGTGTCGCGTGAGCCCATCAGCCACCTTCTCATCCCCTCCTTGGTTTAATGATGAACTATTGCTTCAGGAACCCGCTCCCATAGTTCATTTCCCGAGAATCTTGCAATGTCATTTCGTCGATTTGTGTTGCACCTTTTCTTCTCGGACATTCTGAGTCCGAGGTATCATGGCACCAATCGGATCTGAATCTCGGTCAGATATGATGGTTGGGACAACTTTCCAGGAGTTATGATGTTGGTCCTTTGATGACCCGGTAATATGATGTCATGCCTAGCACCCCCCTGGCTGGAGGACCTTATTTTTGCAAGGATAACCATTCTTCCTGGAGGAAATTGTAAGACTTATTTTATAAGTTGCTCATGATGGATCATTTGTGTATCCAAAGTCTGGCCCTTGATTGAAACACCATATCATTGCTACCTCGAAGCATGACTATGATACCCCGCTCTTCAACAAGAACATTGGAGGCGCGATGCTAAATGTTTCTCGTCAGTTATCCAAACACCGTTGTATGGGTAATATCTTGATTAATCCTTGCCTCTTATATGAATGGTTGGGTACTTCCTCTCCTACCCTGTATGCCATGTTCTGCTTGTACATGGGAAGGATATACTCCTAATAGTTGTGTGTAATCACAATTTTCCTTTCCATTGTTCTGTTTAATCTGATAATCGCATTTCCTTTCCATTGTTTTGTCTAAGTTTTCTTGTAATCTGACTTAACTAAGCAGTGATAATTCCCTGCTTAGGTAAGCACCTTGTTGTGCCACTCTGTTTGTAAGACTCTATTATTATTGTTGATGACATTCTAGTAACCACCGATGGGTGATAACTTTGCCAATTTGTTCGCCCCGTTCAACAAGCAGGAAAATTGCTCTCTTCGTTCCCCGTCCTTGGTACCGACATTGTTGCCGGCATAGCTGACAAGCTATTCACTGACATGCATCCCTGTTGCAGATGTGCAAGATGTCACAACCCTTCCTACTTTCAACCCACATGGTGGGCCCATAACCCACAGGTCCACTGGATCGAAACCTGACTCTTCTTTACAACCCGGATTCTAATGTATCATTTGCACCTGGCTTCGTATGTGATTCACAAGCTAAATGTTTTACCATTATTCATCCTGGAATCAAATACCATGTTATTCTCGTTATTCAAACCCGCAACTTCTGTCTAGTCATCGAATGATTGCCTACCCATTTGAAACTTTGGTACCATCATATATTGCACTCAATGAATTCACTGAGATACAACTCGTGGGGTACCTTGTGTATTTCCCATTGAGTTCACCGTCAGATGCCCAGCTTTGTGGAGATGTTTTCTTCCGGAGTTTTCCCCTTGGTCGCGTTCGTAGGACGATGGAGATCCCGAAGAAAGGATAACGACTTGATCATGGTGACTTGAAGCGGAGAAATGAAGACATCAACGAAAGGGATCAACCTCTTCGAAAGGGCAGCCAAGACCGAGAAGACTCGTTAGGTTTTTCGCTACCAGCACCTTATCCCCCTTATTCCACCGCTTAAATCTCGGGACAAGATTTCTTGTAGTGGAAGAGAATTGTGACACCCGGATACTTAAGCTACAGTGAACCTCTTCTAATGATGCCATGTCACCTTGATTACTGTTACTAATCTCGCGTTAGTTTGAAACCGATTCAACATTCAAATTCAACTTAAACAATAAAAGTTTTGAAACACTAAAACTAAAATGTTCGGATTGTATAAATAATCCATACTAAATATTGGTTGAAAAAACACATTTTTATAAAAGGGTTACATGCACTTAGTGATTAAAACAGTAGGTAAAACTGTTAAATAAATGTCTTTTGAATATTATAAAATGCTAAACTATTTTGATCAGGGGTAAAACTTTTTTTGAAAGTAGTTGGACTTGTAACTCTATTTTAGTTATGGGTTTTACCTTTTGTAAAACTATAAACTACTAAGTAAATAAAAGAAAACGGGTGTCGTACACTATGGCCCATCCCTTCCCTGTACAAGGCCTAGCTCAACAAGGGGCATCTTCAACCTGCTGCTACAAGGGAGGCAGATGCGTGGAGGGCATCCATGGCGCCTGGGGCACGCGTCAACCATCCCCGCCCACCTGCGGGGTTAAAAAGGTGCCGGTGCCCCTCTCCCGAAACCCTAGTGTTGAGTATAATGTTTATTAGGAAAGACGAGATAGACTAGGATTTGTTCTGGCTTGTCTTGTATTTCAAGTAGATCATTGTGCTCCTATATATATGCCTACGAGGCTCAAGCAATACATCAACTATTCCACCAATCCTCTCTCTCCCTTCTAACATGGTATCATCCTAATCGATCCTAAACCCTAGCCACCGCCGCTTCTGCACCCGCGCGCCGCTCTTGGGGCGGCTGGCCTCCATGACCGCCGCTGGGGGCTGCGCAGCGCGTACCTAGGGTTTGTCCACCGGTCGTGTTGACCGGCTGCCCTAGAGAGTCTTTTTCCCGATTGTTGATCCGGGTTTTTCTTTCTTCCGCCGGTCCGTTTGATCGGTGTTTTCTTTTTTGATTTTCTGATCTACGATCGGTTTGCGTCGCACACGGCAGTTTGTCATCTACAACACGCCTCTACCGGATAATCGCTGACGACTCTCGCCTTCACTCAGCTGCAATGCATGCATTGGTACAGTGGTCGGTCGCGTCCTATACTGGCCCTCCGTCCTACGCGCGTGGGAGCCGCTTGGTGTGGACAGCCGCTAGCGCATGTCCACCAGACCACCTGGATCCACGCCGCTGTTGCATGCATCCCGTGCAATGCATGGCATGCCATTTTCCGGCCGGCTGAGTGCTATTGGCAAGCCTGACTGCGGTCCTCATGCCACGTCCGACCCGTGCAGAGGCACTATCGCGGGTGCTTCGTCTTTGGCTCATGTCCTTTGGATTCTCGGTCGTCGCATCTACGGTCAGTTCAACCGTCTACGCGCAGCTTTGAGGATCTCATGAAGATTATTTTCGAGCACAACGTGTTTCTTCACCGATCCAGCAACGGGTTGCCGCTGCCTCGCCTCATTAGTCCGCAGCGCCGTCGCTCCGTGGTTTTCTTCATGGCTGCATTGATCCGCACCACCGCTGCGTCGCCCCTACGGGCCGTAGCGCCGCCGCCCTGAGGCTGTTACCGTGGTTGCACCACATCGCGCGCTGCCGCTGTGTTGCCCCTTCGGGCCGTAGTGCCGCGGCCCGCGGTCAACCACCGCACCGAGGCCGTCCGCTCCAGGCCGTCCCCGAGGATGCACCGACCCTCGCGTTGCCGCTGCGTCGCCCCATCGGGCCATAGCGAGCGTGGCACGCGATCCCTGCAACCGCCCTGAGGTCTTCGCCGTCGTCGCCCCGACCTGCCCGCCGCTGTTGCGTCGCCCATTTGGACCATAACGCTGCGGCCCGCGGTCCACCGCCGTCCACGCGCGTTGACATCCTCATGACATGCGCCGCGCCGCCTCTGTTCGCGCGGGAACGTCACCGTCCGCGCCGGTCTTGGTCACGCTGTCGGGTTCGTTATCGCCTACTTCAAGCACGGCCGTCGCGCTCCTTCTCTAGCCGCCGCCGCCTCCTCCTCAGGCCGCCGCCGCTGCTATTCTTCCGCGACTCCACGGTGATTACCTCGACACCGGCTACCCCGACTCGACATTGACCATGGCGTTCTTCGCATGTCTACCTTGACTACAGCTACACCACCTACGCTCTCGGTTACCTTGACAAACGGCACAAAGGGCTACCGCCTTGCTTGAGCAACCTCGTCGGTTTCCACTCCAGCCACGACTCTGCGATGCATCAACCGTTATGACTGTGGGGGGGTGTCCGTCA
>NC_041393.1:183232075-183287257 GCF_002162155.2 Triticum dicoccoides | reverse complement strand
ATTAGGAAAGACGAGATAGACTAGGATTTGTTCTGGCTTGTCTTGTACTTCAAGTAGATCATTGTACTCATATATATATGCCCACGAGGCTCAAGCAATACATCAAATATTCCACCAATCCTCTCTCTCCCTTCTAACACCAAGCCCTTGTTCTCCTCTCCACCTCGACGCTCCCCTCAAAATTGTCCGCGACCGAGCGCCACCGTCGCCATCGCTTGTTGTCGCCGCAGCCAACACCACCCACTGACCTCCCCGCTGTATACAGACGCTCCGCGAGGCTCTCCCTTGTCTCCACGCCGAAGCACTCGATGGATGGAGCACCGCATCGCCGTCCCCGCCGTTGTCTTCAAGTTTGGCTCAGGCGGTGTTCGTCTTCGATTCGGCGCCCGTAGCACCTCACCGGCCTCCCTGAGTCAACCGCGAGCACCGCTGTGAGCCCTGTTGCGTTTTTCCTGACCGGATCGCGTCGATCCGTGGCTGTATTTTGTTGTAGCCGTCGCCTAGACCCGACTGAAGCTCTGTCGCCGCCATCGAGCTCGTCACCGTCAATAGCGTGTACTCTAGGGCCAGGCAAGCACGTCAACGTGCTCGTGGCGTCCTTGTGGTGCCGCCTGAGCCGTTTGTTTGGTCGCTCTCCCCGCGTATCCTCGTATCCGTTGAGCTCTTGCTCCGGCCGCTGCTCGCCGTCATTGCTTCGGCCACCTTCGGCCATCTCTGCTGGTGTTAGGTAGCAGCGGCCGCTCAAATCGTTGCCGGAGATGCTCGTTTGGTCCTCATCGTCGTCCTCTATTCTCGCAAGCCGTACGCTGGTCGCACGCCGGCGTCCCGCACGCTTCCGTCTACGCCCGGGCTCATCGGCCCTGTGCGTCGCTCGCTACCTTATGCTCCGCTATGGCCTGCCCACGCCCCGGGCCGAGCCCTGACCGCACCCCGGCGCGCCGCGCCCGCTCGGCCGTTCCTCGCGGTCGCCCCTGCTGCTGCATGCCGCTGCTACGCTGCTGTTTTGCTACTACTCCTGCTAGTTAGTCGCTGCTGCTCCTCCTCCTAAGCGCCGCTCCTGGCTGCTAGATACTGCTGCTTGCTGCTGCTAATTCCTCCTCCTCCTACTGCTAGTTGTTGCTCCTGTCAATGCTTTGCTTTGCTTGCTAGCAAGCTGCGCGTGCCGCTGCCCTTTCTACTACCGCTGCTTAGGTGTCCTCGCTGTTAGAAGAGAGAGAGGATTGGTGGAATTGTTGTTGTATTGCTTGAGCCTCGTGGGCATATATATAAGAGTACATGATCATCTTGGAGTATAAGGCAAGGTAGAATAATATCCTACGCTATCCTAGCTTTCTTAATAATCACAATACTCAACATCCCCCGCAGTCACAACGACAGCGACGCTGACGGTAAGACTGGAGAAGAATCCTAAGGTAAGCCGACGGACACCCCCCACAGTCGTAATAGTCGAGGCATCACGGAAGTCGTGGCTGGAGTGGAAACCGACGAGGTTGCTCAAGCAAGGCGGTAGCCCTTTGTGCCGTTTGTCGAGGTAGCCGAGAGCGTAGGTCGTGTAGTCGTAGTCGAGATAGCCGTGCAAAGAACCCCGGGGTCGGTGTCGAGTCGGGGGTCGCCAGTGTCGAGGTACTCGTCGTGGAGCCGCGGAAGAAGAGCAGCGGCGGCGGCGGCCTAAGGAGGCGGCGGCGGCGGCTAGAGAAGGAGCGTGGCGGCGGTGCTCGATGTAGGCGATAATGAACCCGACATCGTGACGAAGACCGGCGTGGACGGTGACGTTCCCACGTCAAGGAAGGTGGTGCGGCGCATATCACGTGAAAGTCACCACGCGTTGACAGCGGTGGACCGCGGGCCGCAGCGTTACTGCCCGAAGAGGCGACACAATGGCGGCGGGCAGGTCGGGGCGACGGCGGGGAAGACCTCAGGGCGGTTGCAGAGATCGCGTGCCACGCTCGCTACGGCCCCACGGGGAAACGCAGCGGCAGCGCGAGGGTCGATGCAGCCTGGAACGGACGACCTCGGTGTGGCAGTTGACCGCGGGCTGCGGCACTATGGCCCGAAGGGGCGACGCAGTGGCAATGCACGAGTTGGTGCAACCACATGGCGGCGACGAGGACCGCGTGCCACGCTCGCTACGGCCTGGGACGACGCAGCGGCAGCGCGAGGATCGGTGAGTCACGAGGACGGCCTGGAGCAGACGGCCTCGGGACGGTGATGACTGCGGGCTGCGGCACTACTGCCCGAAGGGGCGACGCAATGGCAACGCGCGGGTCGATGTAGCCGCGGAAAGAACCATGAGGCGGCGATGCTGCGGTCCGAAGGAACGATGCAACTGCAGCCCGTTGCTCGATTGGCGGAGATGTGCGGGTACTCGACGGAAATCTTCACAGGAATTTGCGGAGCTGCACGTGTACAATCGATCAGACCCATTGATCAGATCAGACACATGTTGGGCAAGCATGCAGATCCATACACACACGTTTATGCAGGGAGAAACCATGCACATGCATGCCACGAATCAGGCATCAAGTGTAGCACGGTGCCATGCGGGATGCATCAGCGACCATGCACCGCGTCAGGCCACTGCGGCGCCGGACAAGGGCCAGCGCGCTACCACCAACGGACGCGGATGTGACGCGAGGCACACTCGGGTCAGCGCAAG
The DNA here is from genome assembly GCF_002162155.2 of Triticum dicoccoides. Lineage (NCBI taxonomy): Eukaryota > Viridiplantae > Streptophyta > Magnoliopsida > Poales > Poaceae > Triticum > Triticum dicoccoides. The sequence continues at coordinate 183,284,601 of NC_041393.1, read as the reverse complement.
TATACGCGAGTGGCCGTCGCGCTAGCACTAGCCGGTTGAAGAAGATGAAGACGCATGCGGAGCACGCGTCGTTGACGACGGACGGCGGCGGGTGACTCAAACCGATCTAAATCAAAGAAAAAATTACACCGATCAATCGATCGGCGAGAGAGAAAAACCCCAATCAACAGATCAGGAAAAAGACTTTCTAGGGCAGCTAATCAACACGATAGGCGGATGAACCCCAGGTACGGGTCGCGCAGCCACCGACGGCGGTCATGAAGACCGACCGTGTCAGGGGCGGCGCGCGGGTGCGGAAGCGGCGGTGGCTAGGGTTTAGAACCGAGAAACTGATACCATGTTAGAAGGGAGACAGAGGTTTCGTGGATTATTGTATTGCTTGAGCCTCATGGGCATATATATAAGAATACATGATCATCTTGAAGTACAAGGCAAGGTAGAATAATATCCTACGCTATGCTAGCTTTCCTAATAATCACATTACTCAACACTCGCTGCCGTTTTTGCTACTCTGAATAGCTGCTGCTGGCCATGGCCGTGTTGTGGTGTGTGTTAGTGCGTAAGTGTGCATGGAGCCGGCCCTATGTAGTTAGATTAGCTTGGTTCATTTGTTGACTTAGTCAAATGTGTAGATGACATGAAGCCCCCAATTAACTAAGTTAGTTTTTAATTAATTGTTTAGGTATAGTCAATGACATGTGGGGCCCACTGGTCCTTTGACCAGTCAACAGTCCACTGTTGACTGCTGACTAGGCAGTCAACAGGGCCCCACCTGTCATTCACTATAGCACCTTGCTGTGTACACCTCAATGTGTGCACATAGCATTTTGCTATTATTTTTGAATTAGTATTAATTCCAGGAGTTGCAGCATCTTAATAAAACTTTAAAAATTAATAGAAAATAAACCGTAACTTGGATGAAAATACTTTATACATGAAAGTTGCTCAGAACAACGAGATGAATCCAAATACGTAGCCCGTTCGCCCGCCACATGTCCCTAGCATAGAGAACATGCAACTTTTCCCCTCCAATACGTTTGTCCGAAAACGCAAAACACCGGGAATACTTTCCCGGATGTTTTCTCCCTTCACCGGTATCACCTACCCATGCGTTAAATCACCCCTGGCACCGCATATTGCCTTGCTATGTTTTGTGATGATTTTTTTGCTCTGTATTTACTGTTTCTTCCCCCCTCTTCTTCTCTGGTAGACCCCGAGACCGGCGTTGATGCCATTGAGCACGACTACATCACCGACGACCCCTTCTTCTTGCCAGACAACCAGGCAAGCCCCTCCCTTGATCACCAGATATCGCCTATTCTTCCCTCTACTACTTGCATTAGAGTAGTGTAGCATGTTACTGTTTTGATTAATCATATTCTGTTGCATAGCATGTCATTGTTGCTACATCTTTTGATACCTTACATACAATCCTAAATGCTTAGTATAGGATGCTACTTTACCATTAGTGGCCCTACATTCTTGTCAATCTGACATGCTATACTATTGGGCCGTGATCACTTGGGAGGTGATCACAGGTATATACTATACATACATATTATTCAGGTGGTGACTAAAGTCGGGTCGGCTCGTTGAGTACCCGCAAGTGATTTCGATGTGGGGGCTGGAAGGACAGGTGGCTCCATCCCGGTGGTGGTGGACCTGGGTTCCCGGTGGCCCCCACTATTACTTTGTGGCGGAGCAACAGGGCAGGTTGAGACCACCTAGGCGAGAGGTGGGCCTGGCCCTGATCGGTGTCCGCGGTTACCTCAAAATAACACGCTTAACGAGATCTTGGTATTTGATCTGAGTCTGGCCACTGGCCTATATGCACTAACCAACTATGCGGGAACAATTATGGGCACTAGACGTCGTGGTATTAGCCGAAGCCTTCTTGACGTCAGGGACTGAGCAGCGCGTGCCGGGTTGGACCGCGTAATGCGACTTCCTTTGTAATGGAGGTTGTTAGGTCTACTCACCGGCCGCGTTTGCAATGTGCATGTGTGCAATGGGAGATGGGCCCAGACCCCTGCGCGCATAGGATTTAGACCGGCGTTCTAACCTCTCTGTTGTGCCTAGGTGGGGCTGCGATGTGTTGATGTTCTGAGGCCAGGCATGACCCAGGAAAGTGTGTCCGGCCAGAGGGATCGAGCGTGTTGGGTTACGTGGTGCATCCCTGCAGGGAAGTTTATCTATTCGAATAGCCGTGTCCCTCGGTAAAAGGACGACCCGGAGTTGTACCTTGACCTTATTACAACTAGAACCGGATACTTAATAAAACACACCCAGACAAGTTCCAGAGACAACCTGGTGATCGCTTTCCCACAGGGCGACGAGGGAAGGATCGCCGGGTAGGATTATGCTATGCGATGCTACTTGGAGGACTTCAATCTACTCTCTTCTACATGCTGCAAGATGAAGGCTGCCAGAAGCGTAGTCTTCGATAGGACTAGCTATCCCCCTCTTATTCTGGCATTCTGCAGTTCAGTCCACCGATATTGCCTCTTTACACATATACCCATCCATATGTAGTGTAGATCCTTGCTTGCGAGTACTTTGGATGAGTATTCATGGTTGCTTTGCTCCCTCTTTTCCCCCCTCTTTTCTTTTCTTCTCAGATGCCGCAACCAGACGTTGGAGCCCAGGATCCAGATGCCACCGTCGACGATGACTCCTACTACACTGGAGGTGCCTACTACTACGTGCAGGCCGCTGACGATGGCCAGGAGTAGTTAGGAGGATCCCAGGCAGGAGGCTTGTGCCTCTTTCAATCTGTATCCCAGTTTGTGCTAGCCATCTTATGGCAACTTGTTTAACTTATGTCTGTACTCAGATATTGTTGCTTTCGCTGAATCATTTATGTCCGAGCACTTGTATTCGAGCCCTCGAGGCCCCTAGCTTGTAATATGATGCTTGTATGACTTATTTTACTTTTAGAATTGTGTTGTGATATCTTCCCATGAGTCCCTGATCTTGATCGTACACATTTGCACGCATGATTAGTGTAAGATTGAATCGGGGGCGTCACAAAAGCATAATTACTCACCAACATGACTCACATATCACTATCATCATATCTCAAAACTATTACGAAGAAATAAATTTTTTCCCAATGATTTTGATGAAAGTTTTTATTATATCCCTCTTGAATATCTATCAGTTTGGGACTAGTTTCATATATTCCAATTGCTTTTGACAAGCTCAAATAAATCTAAGTGAAGAACGTGAGCATAATTTTTTTCATCTCTCAAAATAATATAAGTGAAGCATGCACTACTGCAGGATGCTGCTAAAGAGAGACTACGATCAGAGACCCTTCGACGAAACTCTTTGCGATGCAACAATCACAAATGGTGGTGTAAAAAACCCGTCAAAAGAGGTGCAAAACGTTTGAGATGAGAGATGCATCAAACACGGTTCAGATTTTTGTTGCGTGTGCGATTCAGGGCATATGGTTTAGTTCAATTAACTGTCTGTGATGAGGGTAAACAAAACAAACGGGCTGCCAGATAAAGGCATGTGCGATGTAGAGCATACAGTTCACTCGGATGAACTGTTTGCGATGAGGTGGAACAACAGGAACGGACAGCCAGATGAAGGTGTGTGCGATATACATCATACAGTTCACTCGGATGAACTGTTTGCGTTGAGCCAAGAGAACAGAAACGGTTCAACTTAACAAGATGTGTGTGATACGCGGCAAACATGTCTGTAATCAGAAATGTCTGGGAAGACCGATAACAACACAGATGATTCCTGTTAACAAGTCGTGTGTGTTGTGAGCAAACGATTGCTGGTATACAATTGTTAGTGATTGATGAAATCATCACCGACGGGTTCCATTGTTTAGTCTATGTGCGATGTGATTTGCTCTGTCTACAGAGCATCAACATATATATACTTAATTAAAAAGACAACATTGCGTAACCAAATTAAGCATACAATTATACAAGTGACTACACACATAACATTTTCACACACCAAAGTAAGCAATTACATGCATACTAAACTAGGAGAAATGAGGATCTAATCATCTATTTCTTGTTGCGATGACGCTTGTCGTTGCTTTCCTTCCGGCTGGATCCCTGGCCATTTTGGGGAAGGAGGCACTTCCTCATGTTAATGATCCGCCTGTACATGTCGTAGCACGTGTACGCCTCCTTGGCCGCGTAAACAATGTGAGCCTTGTCGAGTTTCCCCTTCCAGGCCGAGTGTCAGGCACACTTGTCCTTGTTGCAGGAATCCTTCATGTCTCTCTCCTCCACATAGGCAAAATTGCCATGTAAGCAGGCTATAAGCCCACTATTGTAGTACTTGCTCTTAGCGGCGTGCCGGACCAACCGTGTGGGGTGCGAAGTGGATTCACTCGTGTGGGGGACAGAGGCCATCCCGTGCAGGCGCTAGGTCTGAGAGGACGGCCTTGTCGTTAGTGTGTGACCTCTTTGTGGCAACCGTTCGCTCACCACTAGCCTCTTCGTGTACCATGGCAACCGTCCACTGCCTCTTCGCCTTTCCCTCTCAATTTGGAATTTCTATTGCACACTCTTCCTCCCTCCATTGGCCTTCACCCTTCCTTTTGCCATTGTTCGATCGTCTTCTCCATGGAGGGAACAGGCCGGAAACGACCCTATTATTCTTGCCCCGATCTGAAAGATGACGTGGTGGAGGAACTCGTTGATCGTAGCAATGTTATCACCTCGGCTAGCATGGCAGGTTCATTCAAGTCCATTCTCGACTCAACAAATAACATCATTGCAAAGAACCCGAGGGTTCAGGAGCGATTTGATCTCCCCTATCTTCTTCGCCATGACACTGGTCGCCGGCGTGGGGATGACGAAAGCCTCGCCTTGTGCAAGTTGATGACACTTGATAATGATATGTGTGATGTTAAGATGCCATCGCTTGAAGCTAAGGCTTCGGCAGGCGCAAATGGAGATTGGGTTGTTTATATTAGGTATAACTACAAGTGGGAACTTGTGAAAGTGTACACTCGTCACCGGATTCCACTTCCAAAAATCACAAACTACCCTGAGGTTGAGCACACAGATGATCTATGTACGTTCAAATACGATCATGGGGACTGTCGTCTTCGGAAGATTGCAATTTGTCGAGTTCCCAACCGCTCTTGGGATTACAAGAACTATGAAGTTGTTGCTATTTTCGACAAGCTTGTTGCCGTCCTTAGTTCCACGCCTCGATGGAATTTGCTCAAAAATTAATTTATGTACATGGATGAGTACTGTGATGCAATTCAATACGAGGGTCTTGTGTTTCCTGCCACCACTCCTGGCACTGTTTTTGCATGGAATCCTTATGATTTCGATAAGTTTGTCTTCCATCGTAATTATAATTGTTTCATCCACATGCATGCAGATTTAGCTAGTTTCCCTTTACTAATTAAACTTCTTCGTGTTTCTAAGGTCCTGTGAACATTCCACCACCTATACTTGAAAAGTTTTATAACCAAGGGGGAGAGGACGATGGTGATGATCACGAGCATGATGATGAGAAGGACCTATATACTCAGTGGCGCCTGGCAACTTATTCCGATGGATCACCTCTTCTTGTATGTATATAGGGCACTACTGATGTTACTAATGAAGCGGGTGTTGTCTCCCATGGTCGCACTCTCCGGACCTATTCCAACATCCATTGCAGGGTATTCGGGATGGATACTCGTGTGCTAGCGCCAACACCTTCTTCCTGGTTAAGTATTGATAGTCTTGGAGAAAGCTCGCTCTTCCTTGGACAAAACTATCCAATAATGGTGAAAGGCGATCCAGCTATTGTTGACACAATGTTACTACTGTTTATGAGAAGCAACTGTATCTATACCTCGGACATTGCTATGCATATGGTTCCCTACCCTCGCTATCACAATATGGATCCTATAAGCCGCTTCAGCCAGGATGATCGGTCCGGTGTTGGTCTCGAGATTGACAATAGCAGGCCCTTCCTAGAGAATCAGTTATGGTTCAAAGCAAGCATTTCTAACACTGAGGATTGGTTGAGCTGAAGTTCATTTCATCGCTTTGTTATTTGTTGTGTGTGAAAAACTTTAGTATTTACTAGAATATTTTGTTGGAAATAATCTATAATCCAACATGTATCCTTGTTGTCGTTGTGTGCTGACGACTTGTGTATATAATCCAATGTATATTGTTTTTCTATTTGGATGATTAATGCTGCCGCTTTATTGCTTAACAGAAGCATGGCACATATCCATTGTTGGTCTAACACTCACGGTTCGAATAAATAATCTGTTTGGGATATTCGTTCCCAATTATTAATAATCTCCCATTTGTAATTAGATGAATTATACATCAAAAGTGGTCTCAAAATTGATCCAAAAGAGTATAATGCAACTTTGTATTGGTGTCCATATGACAACATGATAAGTTTCATGAACTTCAAATATGTTTTGGATGTACTAGAATTTAAAAATCAAGATTCTCATCGTTTGAAATTTGTTGCACGGGGAGTAAACATGCACCCAGTGAGACACATGTGTTTTTGCAATCCATTTAGGTGCACTCTCACGTGTGCATGCGCTCGAATTTGATTTTTGCACATTATACCCATAGAAAGTCAATCAATTAATGTACTAAAACATCTTAATGATCTCTAATTTTTTCCAAATTAAAATGTCCCTCCTTTGGTAACATATATATGTTCACCGCGGGATAATTAATTTAACGTGGATTCGCGGCGTGTGTGTGGGTGTGGGTGTCTGGGGGTGGCGGGTGGCTCGTAGTACAGTACGAATTGTGAGCCACCATGTGGGTTGTCCATTTTGTTAGGAACGCCGGTGCCACATCAGAGCCGTGAATTCGTAATTTAAGACATTACACAACCCTTTCATGCATACATGTTTTGGCCACATGCAGTCGATGGTTGTCCTACCACGGCAGTCGATACTCCCGTGTGACTCTTTTAGTGGGCCCGCGAGGTCGTCGTCCATCACTTTGACGAACAACCAATAATGAGGTTAATTTAAAAAACAGGCATATCCATGTTTGCAACCGAGTGACGGTGGCAGGGTGTTTGACATTCATTCCCATTTCTTGCATGGGACCTAAGCATGCAACCAAGGACACGGATTTGAATTTTCAACCAATTTATATGCATTAGAGCATGTGCCTCTAGTTAAAATTTGATTTATTCACATAAATGCATTGAAAACTCAATTAATGTATAAAAATGTCCAAACGAACCCCGAAAAATTCCAAATTTGAGCACAACACTCCTATTGTTCTATGTTGACACTAGAGAAAAAATTGAAAGCAATAACAGGCAAGGGATATTGTTTCGTCCCCAAAGGTGGCACATTCCCTACCGAAACCATGAGGCTCTTGTTGTGAGAAGCTCTGGTGTGTGAGAAGCTTATGCCCAAACCTGCCCCAAATGGGACAAAAATCTTACCACGGCATGTTGATGCCCCTCCATGATAGCATGCCAAGTTTAATGAATTTAGGAGAGTTTTGGATTTACTAGAATTTATAAAGCAGGTATCTAAATGTTTGCGGCCAAGTGACGATGGCAGGGTGTTTGACATTCATTCCCGTTTCTTGCATGGGACCTAAGTATGCAACCAAGGACACAGATTTGAATTTTCAACCAATTATTATGCATTAGAGTATATGCATTTAGTTAAGATTTGAATTATGCACATAAATGCATTTAAAACTCAATTAATGTATAAAAATGTCCAAACGAACCCCGAAAAGAAATCCTAAAACTAACAAAACACTCATGTTGTTCTATGTTTTTACCACTGCCCCAAATGGGACAATATTTTTACCATTGCATGTTGATGCCGTTCGATGCTAGTGTGTCAAGTTTCATAAATTTCAGACGTGTTTTCGATTTATTAGAATTTAAAAACCATGTATCTCAATGTTAGCGACCGAGTGACGGTGGCAAGATGTTTGACATTCATTCTCATTTCTGGCATGGGACTTAAGCATATAACCAAGGACACACATTCCAATTTTGAACCACTTTTTATGCACTGGAGCATGTGCATGTAGTAGTTCAAATTTCAAATATGCACATAAATGCATAGAAAACTCAGTTAACGTATAAAATGTCCAAGCAAACCCCGAAAAATCCCAAAAAATGACACAACACTCGTGTTGTTCTATGTTGACACGAGAAAATTTTAGAAAGTAAGAAGAGGCAACATATATCATTTGTCCCCCAAGGTGGCACGTTCCCTACCGAAACCATCTGGCTTGTTGTGAGAGAAGCTCCTGTTTGCGAGAAGCTTATACCCAAACCTACCCCAAATGGGAAAATATTTTTACCACGACATGTCGATACCGTTCCATGATATCATGTCAAGTTTCATGAATTTCAGCCGAGTTTTCGATTTACTAGAATTTTAAAACCATGTATCTCAATGTTAGCGGCCGAGCGACAGTGTCAAGGTGTTTGACATTCATTCTCATTTCTTGCATGTGACCTAAGCTTGCAACCAAGGACAAACATTTGATTTTGCAACCCGTTTTTATGGACTGGAGCATGTGCTTTAATTTTGAATTGTGCACCTGAAATGGCTAGAAAACAAATTTAATGTATAAAATTTCCAAACAAACCCTGAATAATTCTAATTTTTGTACGACACACATATAGTTGCATGTTCACTACAGATAAAAGGTCTAGAAATTCAAACATCGTCCATTGCCGCTTCCCCATTATTTAATTCAAATCAAAATGAAAAATCAAGTAGATCCCACATAGTTTATTATCACCAACCGTGTGAGATGCAGTACAAAAATATCCTGGAGCGTCGTCGGTGTATAGTATGCCTATGGCTTACGCGAGAAGGTGTGTCGGCTATAGTCCATAGCCGGCGTGTCAAGCACACTAGCCCGCTGCCCAAATACTCCCGCCTCTACATCCCTCGCAATCTAAAAAATACCTGCTTGACCTTGATCCAAATTTTTAGTAGCCCCACATTGTTACTCTCGCCTAGTAAAATTTTCAGTTGCCGCGGTATTTCCTCAAACACCACCTTAACCCCCCCTCCACAAACACCACACACTCCCCAAAACCTCCGCTCACCGACAGACACCACCCCCGTAACCATTGGTAGGTCGCTGCCATTGCTGCTGCCTCCATCCACAACCTATGAGATGCAAGCATCCCACGTTCAACCACATGTACACTCCGACTACTCTCCAAGCCCCAAGAGGACATATGACGAGACCTCAAACATACGCCATTGGACACAAGGTGAATTCACTCCTCTTCGAACCGTCACTTTCCACATGTGAGACATGGATACTACCTCATGCATGGACCTTGCCTATACTCAGGTACAACCGAGATGACCATGGAGAATTAAAGGACCAAGGCCAAGAATGGAAGAGGAGATGGAAGAAGAGCCAGCTGCTATATGCTCCGGACATCCGGCCCCAGCCCGGACATCCGGCCAGGCCCGGACATCTGGCCCATCGCCCGGAAATCCGGCCCCCTTCTATCCAGGGAGCTCCAGAATCGGCCAAGCCAGCCCGGACATCCGGCCCCCAGGCCCAGACATCCGGCCCCTGGCGAGCCACCGGAAATCCGTCCCCTTCTCCCAGAAATCTGGCCCCTCCATCACCAAATGCATCTGGAAGACCCAGGCCAGCCCGGACATTCGGAATCCCAGTCCGGACATCCGGCCCGTCGCGAAGCCCCGGACATCCGGCCCCCAGCCCGGACATCCGGCACCTGCCTGCGCGCAGAGAACGAGCCAAGGGCCCATGTATCCCCCTCTCACTTACCCCTTCGTGGGCTAGCACTATATATACTCCCCCACCTCCTCCTAGTTAGGGTTAGCAAAGGATTATCTCATTTGAGATAGAGCTTTGCTCATCCATACGGATCTCCTCCTCGCGAGAGACCGCGGCCTCTTCGGAGAAGATCCACCATGGATTCAAGACCCCTTTACGGGAAGATCCCTCGTGGATTCAAGACCTCCTCTCAGAGATGAGCTACCGCCACTTGTATAGTCCTTTGTTGGATTTGGACCGTGAATCTCTTTGTGTTCCTTGGATCTAGCACATGTGTGATCATATTCGTGTTGGTTGAGTGTTTCTCTCGTTTTCCCCCGTGATTTCCCTCATGTTCTTCCGCGCGTTCTTCGTGTTCCTCGTAGGGGTACTCTCCAAACGTGAAAGATCGGCCCCTAGGGTTCCGCCCTACATCATCTTGGTATCATGAGCCACTTTGATCACGTTTTTGGAGCCCCTACCCTTTGTTTTCTAGCTTGATTTTCTTGATTTCGTCCAAATCCAAAAATCCCCTCCAAAAATAGCCCCCCAATTTTTTTTTTGGTTTGATGATGTTTTGTTGATTTTGATCAATGGATTTGCTTGGTTTCAAGTGGATCTAGCATCTCCCCAAGTTTCCCCACCTTCCATCCACGAAATCCATCAAATTTTGCCCCCAAAATCATCAATTTCCGCCCCCAAAATCCAGTTCCTCAAGTTCATCCTCGGATTTGGAGCCCAGACATCCGGCCCGACCATCGGACATCCGGCCATCCCGGATTGCCACTCCACCACATCATCCGCATTGCCACCACCGACTCCCGCAACCTAACCCATATTGCACCCCATTGCATTTGAGGTTGTTTGAGTAGTGATTCGAGTCTCCTAAGGTGTTTCGGCTACTTAGGGACAATTGCTTCTTCATCAACCACCACCACCACTTTCGCATAGACGTGCCCACCATACATTTCGCCACCCCAACTTAACCCAATTTTGTTTGTGTTGTGAGTCGTGTCTCCTAAGGTGTTTCGGCTACTTAGGGACGACAACTTCATCTCTGACACGTGTATAGCCCATCATTTCACTTCCGCATTGCCAAGTGCAAACCACCACGGCTTTCCTCTACCACCATTTTGACATTTGACGTTTGAGATTTTGAGTTTGCGGTTTTTCTGTTTCCTAAGGTGTTTCGGCTACTTAGGGACGAGTCTCCAGCATCTTGGTTTCTACATCAAGAACACCGCCACTCATCATCACATCGAGGTCGTCATCAACTTTGACCACTTCACCATCATCCGTCTGTGGCGTACATTCGAGAAACCCTCGACGGTAACCTCCATATCATCTTGGTATCATGGTATCCCACCATTGTATATTCCACTTGCCATTGCATTGTTAACCCCTAGACCATTTTGCGTTACTTGCCTATCGAGACTAGCCATTTGAGTATTGCCGGCAATGTTACTTGTGCACATTAGTGATCTATACTTCCCATAACATACATACCATATCATTGTGGTGCATATCTTGGTAATATATCTTGTGTCACAAGTTTGTTTCGGCCAGTACACAATTGCTATCTTGGTTTCTGCATTGTGCAAAATGGCCATACAAAAAAAGAAATAAAGCTTTTAAGCAAAAAGAGAAAGAGCAAAGAGCTTGTAAGCAAGTGCCATAGCATCATACCACGTTGCATATAAGATTGTCATATCCGATCATCTTGGATCATCTTGTGAGTAACACCGGGAACCATACATACATAGCATACTTGGGATAATAGTCTATATATTTTGCATCTTATAGGTTGTGCACAAGTGTCGTATCCGCCTATAGAGCAATCGTGCTAGCGTCTCTCTTGAGTTGTGAAACACGAGCGTTTTCCGTGGATTCCACATTTTGTGCTCATTCCTTGGTTGCACGACCCCATTTATCTACCCGTGTGTGTGCGTGTGTGTTTCCGTGTGCCATTCTATGCTATTGATCTACTTGTTTCACTTGTGAATTTGTGAATCTCTTTCAACATTATTGACTCTTGCTAACATTTTGCATCAAATTTTTGTGCCACTATCCTCACCGAGCTCCACCATAAGCCTTACCTGTGTAGGTGCGAGAACCGACAAGAATTGGTACCAATTGTGCTATTTCCTTGTCACACATTTGAGTGATCATTGATCCATCTTCAACATTGGTCAAGGTGCATTTGATATAGTTATTCTCTTTCTCCCACTCATATTTTTTCGAGTCTTGTGATGGATAGGCAAGACATTTCCTCTCCGGTCTACGATAACAACAACGGCATGAACAACTACATCTCCAAAGCGTCCATATTCGATCTACAACGACAAATGCAAGGCGCACAATCACGATTGCGAGAGCGTATCGAGAACATCTCCATCAACATTCGTCACTCTGAAGCAAGGAAAAGGGACTACATCGACAAGAATCTTTCCGCACAAAAATAGGAGCAAGATGCAAGGATGGAGGAGATTCGGGCCTTGATCAAGTCTTCTCCCCCTTCGTCATCTTCAAGGCGGCGACGTTCAAGCCACAAGTCTTTGGAGCGCGAAAACGATGCAAGCGCAATTCGTCCACGTCCACATCTTCGTGATGACCACCATCACGTTCGTGATCCACATCGTCATGAAGGGCAAGTCACCTCCAAGCATCATGTGCACAACGACGACGGACGACATCTACTACGAGCTCAAGCACAACAACGACATCATCATCATGAAGATGTTGCACAAGCACAAATGCACAAGTCCCAACAAGCCCTACTTTACGCCAAGTCGATGCTTCATGAGCAAAAGAGAAGACCGCAAGACGAGCACCACCAAGACGGAGCTACGTCTACCACCACCACTTCGGCATCTTCGCCAAGTGCTATCAAGGCATCTTCGCCTTTGGACGTACGACATCTTCGCCTACTTCCCACGAGTATGCCTACAACGACTTCTTCAAGTTGAAGGCGACCACCTACGAGCGAGGGCGACACTTCCATCTTCTAAAGCCTCTCAAGGAAGATGGCCGATCATGGGAAACTCCCTTCGGTCATGGAGACAAGCTACAAGGTGCCACATCATATGGACCTCCGACAACAAGACGCCGACAAGACGATCGAGCAAGGGCCATCGCCTTCGACCACGGCGACAAGCGCGAACCTCTTCAACACCATGAAGACGGCACCCATATTGGACTCATACTCCAAATCAAGCTACGCGACCGCGCATGGAGACATTTGCACCTACATCTCTCCGACACCCACATATGTTGAGATGCCCCAAGTGCCATGTGAGGAGAGCCACCACCACACGAGTGAGATGAGTGACTCCACCATACGTGACATTGAGAGCATTTCCTATGAGAGGATGAGTGTGAACACCACTAGCCCCACATATGAGAGCATGCCACACATCCTATGTGAGGTTGAGCGCCATTTGAGTGACTCCACCAACCATATGAGTGAGAGCATCCTTGAGGGAGTGAGTGAGCCACACCACTTAGAGAGTGAGGTAGTTGACACGGCACGTGAGGCCACTATGATTTCTAACGACTTAACCTCTACTCCTAGTGTGGTTTCTTCCTTGGTGCTAGGTCTTCTACATGACGACATGCCTACCCTCGATGAGTCCATCCCTTCAATGGAAAAACCGATGGCCATGGTGGACGATGAAGCACTCCCCACATGGTTCCATCAAGATGAAGATGACAACGAGTGGATCTTTGACACCTCACCAACAACACATGAGAGACGCTCCAAAGGTAACATAGGTGATGGTGCTTCTCTTGTCCCACTAGTGGACTCTCTTGACATCGATTGCTCCCATGATGTTGACCCACCTATTCCCATGCTTCATGCTAGTGAGACTTCTTCATGCCTTGACTTACCTATTTATGATAAATATGATGATGAGCATGTTGAGTTGCCTAGTTGTGATGCTATGCTCCATAGGATATCATGTGAAAATTCTATTGGTCACGTCATGTTTGACAACCCATTGAACTTGTAATATGCTATGAGTGAGATCTCCCATATTGCATCATTACAATCTCAACATAGTAACTATGCATGCCCCATTAAAATCAATCCCATTTGCACTTATGGCATAGATGATGAGATGATGGTCATTGGCTTTTGTTTTTCATGTGATGATATTGCCATGCTTCCTTTACATGATTTGCGCAATTCATCTACTATGTCATGCCATGATCACATTGTTCCAAATATGCATTGTTTTGGATGCTGTCAATATTCTCCACGTGATGTTGCTACTCATGCTCATGAGGAGACCCCCATAGTTTCCTCATACATATTAGGAGATCTTGATGCATTTCATACTTTGCATGATTCCCATAATTGTGTGCACCATATGCATTCCATGAATAACAATGCTCTAGATATTTCTCATGATGCATTACATCCTTTGAGTCTCCATTATGTCATACATAATAACAAACCTCTCATGATGGATGACATGTTTCTATATCACGCATCTCATTTATTTGAGCATTGGATATTTTGTGCTAACCAACAAAAGCACGTGCGCATCATAATGGATGATGTGTACATCTACCACGCACACACAATTTTTCCTTTTCCTTTTCTTTGTGTAGGTACTTATGAACACTCGTCAACATCACAATCCCATGAGTTGATGAAACGAGCTCTTGAGAGCAACGACGGTTTGAGATCTCGTGGACTATCCTTACCACCGTTCCCTTCGCGCAAGGACTACGCACATCTCTTCTACTTGGCTCTCACACAGCTATGGGCTATATATCACTTGCCACCTTATGCTCATTTTACCGTGTTCACTTTGCATGTTATTTTTGCTCCTATGCCTTTTCGATGCAATTGTGACCCTTGCTTGCATCTACCCATGATTCACCATTATGCTACTTCTATGTGTATTTGCATGCTTGGTGGAGATACTTGTTGCTATTGCCATGATTTCTTTGTGCCCCATGCTATTGATGCTTGTTGTGTTGGGAGAGTCATGATGTCTCATTTCTATTTACATATGGCCTCTCGCCAATACATTGATGATATTTTTATCATATCTTGCTTTCATGCTTGTGCTATGTCATGCGAATTATTCATGCCAACTATTTGCGCACATGATATGATTGCCATGATTTCCTCTAGTATGTTGCATCTTCGCACTACTAGCTTGCTTGACTTGATCGCTATGATTGCTTGCTATGTTGCATCACCCATGTTCCACTATTACTTGCTTTCTTGGGTTGATGACATATATGCTCATGACTCTCACATGATATATCTTGATCATTGCCTCTTGTGTCCATTAGTTGCCTCTTTCATATCCACCTATATTGAGCGCAATCATACTATGCTTATTGATCTTGGAGACTTTGAAACTTTACTTGTGATGCATGCTTGTTTGATTGAGCCTATTGTATTTGGTTGTGCTTGCATCATATGCCTCCATACTATGAAATGCTCCCTTGTACTCTCTTATGATGAGCATGATGCATACACTTGTTGGGTATCTTACCACACGAATGATAGGTTTTGCACTTCCGCTAACCTCATTTGTTTTTTCGAGTGTTTGCCATGTTCTTTTGTTTTGAAGGATTCACAAGGCATTACCGTCATGAGACATATTGGTTATGTGAAGGCATACATGATGTGCAACTCCAACATCTTCGGGAACATTCATAAGGTGAACTCCTTCCCTTTGAGCCATCCTCAAGTTTGCATATTGGATGGGTCACTCTTTCGTTGTTATTTCCTTCTTGTTGTCTACATGATACATCTCGCGAACGGAGGAGCGACATTGGAGATTGGCTCTATGGACCTTCACATTGAGGAGCGCTCGGACTTATTGGATGCACCTTCGAACCTCCACTCTTGCCACGACATCGAGCATTGGTACACCAACACCTCCATATTTGTTGATTGTGCTCATACATGTCATGCTCGATGGACATATCATACTCACCACAACTTTGCACCCTATGCATGGATTGACTCACATTATGCGTGCCTTGTTGCATCTCTTTCCATGTCATCCATGATATTTGAGCTTGTGCACTTCCTTAGCAAATTTGTTGTGATCTTCCTTTATGGAATATTCGTACATAATGATCACATTGCCTACCATCAATTGCATGATTACGTACACATGTTGAGCATCCTTTGCCATATTCATGCTATTGATAAACCGTCTCTCTATGACATCATTTTGCACCGTGGTTGCATTCATCATATTCACAACACATTTGTGTGCACAATGATTGCTAATTATCCCATGAATGCTTTGCATATCCTTTTATATCATTTGTCTAAGCATCATGTGTCTTGCGACGCACAATCTTGCCGCACGGAATCGTTCTTACATGATGGACACTTTGTGTGCGCTAACCATTGTATTTCCAAGTGTACTTTGTGTTTGCTCATTTTGCATGTACCACATACTGGAGACACCTTGGAGTACTTGTATTGCGCAATGCGTTCATCTACGTCCGACTACAAGTCCCTCCACGACAACCGTTTCCATGGTGATGAGGATCACGATCCGAGGTCGGATCTTTCCCAAGGGGGGGGGGAGATGATGCGGAGTATCCCATGTTCATACCCATGTACACTCTGACTACTCTCCAAGCCCCAAGAGGACATATGACGAGACCTCAAACATACGCCATTGGATACAAGGTGAATTCACTCCTCTTCAAACCGTCACTTCCCACATGTGAGAAATGGCTACTACCTCATGCATGGACCTTTCCTATACTCAGGTACAACCTAGATGACCATGGAGAATCAAAGGACCAAGGCCAAGCATGGTAGAGGAGAAGGAAGAAGAGCCAGCTGCTACAGGCTCCGGATATCCGGCCCTAGCCCGATCATCCGGCCAGGCCCGGACATCCGGCCCATCGCCCGGAAATCCGGCCTCTTCTATCCAGGGAGCTCCAGAATCGGCCAAGCCAGCCCGGACATCCGCCCCCCAGGCCCGGACATCCGGCCCCTCGCGAGCCACCAGAAATCCGGCCCCTCCATCACCGAATGCATCTGGAAGACCCAGGCCATCCCGGACATCCGGCCCGTCCCAAAGCCCCGGACATCTGGCCCCCAGCCCGGACATCCGGCACCTGCCTGCGTGCAGAGAACGGGCCAAGGGCCCTTGTATCCCCCTCTCACTTACCCCTTCGTGGTCTAGCACTATATATACTCCCCCACCTCCTCCTAGTTAGGGTTAGCAAAGGATTAGCTCATTTGACATAGAGCTTTGCTCATCCATACGGATCTCCTCCTCGCGAGAGACCGCGGCCTCTTCGGAGAAGATCCACCATGGATTCAAGACCCCTTTACGGGAAGATCCCTCGTGGATTCAAGACCTCCTCTTGGAGATGAGCTACCGCCACTTGTATCGTCCTTTGTTGGATTTGGATCGTGAATCTCTTTGTGTTCCTTGGATCTAGCACATGTGTGATCATATTCGTGTTGGTTGAGTGTTTCTCTCGTTTCCCCCATGATTTCCCTCGTCTTCTTCTGCTCGTTCTTCATGTTCCTCGTAGGGATCCTCTCCAAACGTGAAAGATCGGCCCCTAGGGTTCCACCCTACATCACTCTGCATGGGTGCCGGGGATCTCGAGGAGCCAATGGCCCAAGAGAGGTTTATCGCGGCCTCTTCGCCCAACGTCGGCAAGGTGGCTGCCGAGGTGTCCCCGTCGTCCTCTGCAGGCTCTTTATCGATCCACCGTCACCGGCCCCCCGATCTGCCCGCCGCCATGCCCTATGCTGATTCGAGGACTTCCTTGTCCTCCCTCAGACCTGGCAGCCGACGAGGTCCTACCTCGGGGTCCGGCAGCAGCGGTGGGGGACGTGGGTCGCTGAGATTACAGATCAGGAGACCCACACTCGCCGGTGGCTCGGTAGCTTCCACACGGCCGAGCTCGCGGCCATGGAGTACGACCGTTGGTAGGTCCGCTACCACGGTGTGGCGGCTCGGCTCAATTTCCCCTTTAGCACATGTCCAGTCCACCTCGTTCCGTCGGAGCTAGGGGTGGTGAGCTCAGCTAGGGTGCGGGAGGACCATGAGGCATGGGAGCGCCTCGAGGCCGAGGCTGCCGACGAGGCCTACATGCAAGAGCTCCGCCGGCAGCACCCGGAGCTCGTGGAGGCGAAGCATGCGATCTTTGCCGGTGCAGAGGGCGGCGAGGTTATCTCGCTCTACTCTGCTGACGAGGTCGAACGCGGCGAGGACGGCGGTGCAAAGGGCAGTGAGGTTATCGCGCTCTCCTCCAATGATGAGGTCGAACGCGGCGAGAACGGCGGCACGGAGGGCATTAAGGTTATCGCGCTCTCCTCCGATGACGAGGTCGAAGGCGGCGAGCACGGCAGCACGAAGGGCATCGAGGTGGGCGGCGAGGACGAGGATATCAACGTCAACGAGTAGAGGAGAGCCTTCCCTAATGACCCCGATGACGGCACCGGCCCGGATCCGATGCGTGGCACACCGTACCTGACAAGGAAGGATTGGCTTGACCTCTACTTTGACCGAATGTAGTTTAGCTTAGTTTATATTTATGTTTTATGCTCGGTCATGAAAAGCTATATATGTTTATGTTTGAATGCATGCTACTTTTGGTTGAACCTGCTTTGAACTGGATGAAATTGAAGTTTACAACATTAAGTTTAGGGGATCGACTAGAAACAACCAAAAATTGCTGGAGTATATATATATATCCACTAAGGGTTTTAGTCCTTTAACTTTTAAAGGATCGGCTAGAGATGGCCTTATGCCTTGTTTATTTCAGTCCTTCACAATATGATGCTCTATATGTGCAACTATTTGCCGTGCAATTCAATTTCATCAATAACAATTTCACCAATACCATTATGAATTACGATATTCGGTTGATGTTAAGGGTATTGCAGTTAACATGCTTTTTCATTTATTTTAACAATAACTAGTGTACTTTAGACCTGCACAATACTAGTTTGAATGACTATTTGCTTGTTTATAAATGTTATGCTTGAAGCAGTTAGCGCACCTTTCCACTTCTTTTTTTGCTTAACTAGCGTGCTTAAGCCTGCACACTGAAGCTCTCAGTTGTAGATTATGTTGTCTATCATGGATATATTTGGTTGATGTTTAGCCTGTTGTTCTTAACATGCCTTTATATGTACTCATATGGGACAATATTGAGAATAGTGCTGTTTTCCACAGAGGTTAGTTTCATCACATTGCTTATATGTACTCACTATTCAGGGTCTCGGTAGCTGGTACCATATAGCCTAGGGGCTGATTAGGGATTAATCGACGAATCGTACATTTCACTGAATATATCTGTAAACCATTTATCAGTAGGTTAACTAGGGCCATATTTAATATATCTGAGGCTACATAGCAACATGCATTGTACTGAATGACTAAATATGCAATCCCAGGCAACATAGCAACAAGGAAGAGTGTTACCTTGATGTTCGTGTTACCTTAATGTTCTGATGATGTCTAGATATACATGTATAAAATCTTATATAACGGGATGGAGGGAGTGTTGTACTACATCATTTTGCAATTGTTGTTTATCTTCTAATATTAACTTGGTGCTTTTAGGTACACATGTCATTGCCAAAGATCCACACTTCGACCCTTTCTGCGTATGGGGCAATGAGATATTCATGAACCAGCATCAAGTGAGGAAACTGATAAAGATTGTTATTAAAATGGGTCAAAAGATGTCAATCAAACTATTTTGTTTACACTTTATGCAAGACAACAGTGAACTGCAGGATGGTAAGTAAGAACCATGTAGCCTTCTTTTTACTTTCCTAATGAGTTGTGTTAGATGACAATGTCTGAATCTTTTTTCCTTTGCAGTGGATTCTGAAGCAGTTTACTCAAGATTACCTCTCAAACTACATGATTGGTGGCCGGCCATCACAAGGGGTTGGACTAGAGTCGTGCATGCCTTCTGCATCCAGGAGAGCACAATAGGGCCATTCCGCTTCACCTTGTTCAGCAACCAGAATGTTTGTCGCCTCTTTCTTTACCATCTGTAATAGTAAAAGTATAGAACCCTCGTTCATCATTCTTTATTTGGTGCTTATGTAATTCTTAAACATATGTACCTGTGAATTGAATAATGCATTGGTTGTTTGAACCTGATTGATATGAATAAAGCTATATCCTACTTTCAAGTTTAAATTAGATACAATTTTAAATAGCAGCAATTAAATTAGGGCGAAATTATGGTGTGTAGGTCACTACGGCGCACATGGTTAATAAAGCACAGTGTGTGCGATATACATCATAATTTGACACAATTCACGGAGTGGAAACATGTGTAACAATGCACATAGTTGTTGTTTGCAAAGCGTGTGTGATGTCAGACACTATCACATACGGTGCGGGAAAACTAAATGTGTGTGAATGTCTACCTATCATACATGGTTTATAATCATGAACTATTTGTGATGTGCCAGGCATCGTAAATGTATAGCCAGTTTGGTACGTGCCTAGAAAAGTCTTTTGCCTGGAATCCGCCTGGTTTTAGATAAAACCACAAAACTCTGACTGCGATGGCAATGCGAGCACAAACGAGTAGGAAGGATGAAGCATTTAGGATATTCAAGACATCGGAAATGGTTATATAGGGGCAACTGTATGCATCAAGGCTCCCTATCCCTGACGGTTTCTGGGTCGTGTGGGAAGGACCCCCCCTATCGCCCACACTCACTTGGCGATGGTTCCAAATGTCGTCGTGGAAATGGGTTAAAAACCGTGTGTATAGCACCAACGCGTACCAGTCATGAGAGAATTTATGCAAAATTTTCTAACTCTCAATTTAATCTAAGTGAAGCATGAGAGCATTTCTTCAAAAATATTATAGCACACCGTGCTCAAAAAGATATAAGTGAAGCACTAGAGCAATTCCACAGCTCAATAAATTTAAGTGAAGCATAAAGAGCAATTCTAACAAATCATAGCATAATTTTGGCTCTCTCAAATAGGCATGTCCAGCAAGGATACTTGTGAAAAACTAAAAGAAAAACAAGAAAAGACTCATATAATATAGGACGCTCCAAGCAAAACTCATGATATGCGATGAATAAAAATATAGCTCCAAGTAAAATACCGATGGTCGTTAGAAGAAAGAGGGGATGCCTTTCGGGGCATCCAAGAGTTTAGTTTCTTGGTTCCCCTTGAATATTAACTTGGGGTGCCATGGGGCATCCCCAATCTTAGGCTATTTTCACTCCTTATTCCTTCATCCATTGTGATCTCACCCAAAACTTGAGAACTTCTATCACACAAAACTTCACAAAACCTTCTTGTGATCCGTTAGTATAATAAAGAAAATCACTACTATAAGTACTGTTACAAACCCATTTATATTTTATTATTGCATTATATCTACTATATTCCAACTTTAACATGGATTATACCCCTCTATACAATCCATATATTCATCAAAATAAGCACACAATGCAACGAAAACAGAATCTGTGAAAAACACAACAGTCTGTAATAATCTAGACTCTAACTGTACTTTTGTAACACCAAAAATTCTAAAAAATTAGGAAGATGTAGAAAATCTTTAGATCAACCGTTTGTAAAAAATTCAGAAAGTTTAGTTATTTCTGAGATTTACCAAAATTGTTTTACTGCACGCAAAAGTTTATGTTTTCCAACAAGGGCTAATCAACTATCACCAAACATGATCCCAAAGGCTTTACTTGGCACAGAACTTAATTAAAACATAAAAATCACAATCATAACAGTAGCATAATTGTGTAAACACTCAAGAACAGAAATAAAAAGGCAAAAATAAAATTTATTCATCGGGTTGCCTCCCACAAGCGCTATCGTTTTATGCCCCTAGCCAGGGATAATGCATAGATTCAAGTATTGTCATCTTTAGTTTTTGATACTGAAAGATCATGGATGTCGCCTAGAGGGGGGTTGAATATGCGCTTTAAAATAATCACGGTTTAGGCTTGAACACATGCGGAATAAAACTAGAGTTTAATTTGTAAGCATAAAACTTAAAAACAACTAGGATCACCTATGTGCACCAACAACTTGTGATAAGCAAGATAAACAACTAAGTGATAGCAAAATGTGTGACATGAAACAATATGGCTATCACAAAGCAAAGTGCATAATTAAAGGGCTTGGGTAAGAAATAACCAAGGTATGCGAAGACGACGATGTATCCTAAAGTTCACACCCTTGCAGATGCAAATCTCTGTTTGGAGCAGTGTGGAGGCACAATGCTCCCCAAGAAACCACTAGGGCCACCGTAATCTCCTCACGCCCTCGCACAATGCAAGATGTCGTGATTCCACTAAGGGACCCTTGAGGGAGGTCACCAAACTTGTACAAATGGCAACCCTTGGGGGCGGTCATCGAACCCGTACACTTTGGCAACCCTTGGGGGTAGTCACCAGTACCCGTCAAAATGCTCGAGGCAATCTCCACAACCTAATTGGAGACCCCTACACTTGCCCGGAGCTTTACACCACAATGCTTGAGCTTTGACAACACCAACCATCTTGGGCACCAGGGCACGCAAGAGGAACAAGCTTAGGGTGCCCAAACTCCCAACAGTAACAAGCTTCTCAACTTCACTTCCACGATGCACCAAATGCGACAAGGGCACACAGTGTGCCCAAGTTATTCTCTCCCAAATCCCATCGAAGCAACTAATGCTAGTGAAGAAAATGAGAGGAAGAACGAAGAAGAGAACACGAAGAACTCCAAGATCTAGATCCAAGGGGTTCCCCTCACATAGAGGTGAATTTGATTGGTGGAAATGTGGATCAAGATCTCCTCTCTCTTTTCCCTTGAAAACTAGCAAGAATCCATGGAGGGATTGAGAGATAGCAAGCTCGAAGAAGGTCAACAATGGGGGAAGAACACGAGCTAAAGAGATAGGGTCCAATGGGAAGAAGACCCCTTTTATAGGTTCCCACGAATCTGCTAGTTATGTGCAGAAAACTGTAGGACCGGTACAACCGGTGTAAGTTCTGGTACAACCGGACAAAGCAGAGGAAAAACCTACCTGTAGGAAAAGCACTAAGTGGTACAACCGCCCGAGGCACCGGTAGTACCCGTTAAACTGGAAGTAACCGGTAAAACCGGCCCACAACCGCCCAATAACCGTTCCACAACAGAACCCAGTCCAGTTGTAGAGCGGTACAGGGCCGCTACAACCACCAGACCAAGTATGGAGCGGTACAACAACCCCAAACACCGGTATTACCGATCAACCGAGACAACCGGTGTAAGAAGCGGTACAACCGGTCTATGTAAAACAGGTAAGATCAAAACAACCATAACTTTTGCATACGAGCTCTGAATTCGACGAAATCAGGTTTGTTGGAATGCTAAAGAAAAGAGAAAACACAATCTTGATAGAAATATCAATAAACAGCAATTGAGAAAATACCCAAAATAAAATGGTGAGAACCCTTTCTCAAATAAGACCGGTAAAAACTCCAACACCGAAAACACAAAAGAAGATGCATATGAAATCGGTTTTTGATGAACTCAAGCTTGTCATCACGACGACCAAAAGCTGTAAGGCTCACAAAGAGAAACACCAAACAAGAACCAATAAAGATGATGCAAGGATGCAATGGTTTGAGATCTCTAGGAATGATACGATCAAGCTACTCATCAAGAGCCCCCTTGATAGTACGGCAATCGATCCTACAACCCGGTTTCCCAACTACCACCATGAGACCAGTAAAATAGAAATCCTATGAAGGGAAAACCTTTGCCTTGCACATAGTCCACTTGAGCTAGATGGTGACGATCTTGACTTCCTCAAGTTGGACCTCCTTTCTTGATTGCGTTGGCTCGATGAAGACTAGTTGGTTGCTCCCCCATAGTTCACTATGGGTGAGCCACTCTCTAGCACATCTTCACAAGTCCATTGACACCACAATGGACGGCAAGCTTCAAGGATGATCTCTTTGTGATGTTCCACTTGAACTTGCACACCGCAATCTTGATGACGGTCACCAATTAATGTCATCCTCTATGGGTTGTATGAGATCTTGCTCTTGATGCAAACGCATGGAAACATACCTAACCCCACATAGAACTCACACATAGACCATGGGTTAGTACACAAAGTGTAATGGACAATGCTTACGATAACATGGGATCACTTGATCCCTCTTGGTACAACTTCTACGCTTTGTGTGTTGATCAACTTGAATCACTCTCTATACTTAGTCTTGGTCAACCTTGAATCTTTCCAACTCTCTTCATTAGGATGATGTCTTGAAGTTAAACTTGAATGTTCACACAATCTTATTCCTCACGACATGCTTGCAATAAGGTCAACTCCCACATGACCAATCTTTGGATAATCCCTTGAAAAGCACTTTGGCCATCTCATAAACTCCTTGAAACCAACACATGGACTTCAAGAAAAGCCTGTGGACAAATCCTTCAAACAATCTTATTCTTCAAGACATGCTTGCAATAAGCTCAACTCTCACATCACCAATCTTTGGATAATTCCTTGAAAAGCACTTTGGCCATCTCATAAACTCCTTGAAACCAACAAATGGACTTCAAGAAAAGCCTATGGACAAATCCTTCAAATACAACTCAAGGAAACCATTAGTCAATAGAGATTGTCATCAATTACCAAAACCAAACATGGGGCACCATATGTTCTTTCAAACTCACCCACTTTGTTAATTGATGAAAATCACTTTCAAGAGAGTTTATACAAGGAATTATGCATCACCATGCAATGCAACAACCAATGATGCATGCGTATGAGATGCAAATGCTTAGGAACAAAACCAAAGCAAGAAGAAATAACTCAGTAAACTTCTTCACAAAACTCTCTAAAACTTCTCCCCCATTGGCATCGATTGCCAAAATGGGCGAAAAGCTTAGAAGGCCAATGTAAAAATTGTTCCTCCATAAATTGTGTATTTATCAAAAAGAGTGTAATGCAATACATGTATCCAAAGATAAATACTCTGAGGAAGACAAACTATATTGAGGATCCAAAGATTGCTAAAGGATGATATGCCACAAATACATAACAAGAGAGAAACAAACAATCAATGAATCAAAAGATACCAATTGAAATAAGCAACCAAAAGATACCAATTGAACCAACTAAACCAATGATCCTACAAGCCACATGAATGAAAGGTATTATGATATGAGCATAGGAGTGTTCTAAGAAAAATAGGGAAGCTCCCCATGATTTGTGAAATACTTTAGTTTTGTATTTGGATACAACATGCAAAAAATAGGTTCATCACTCCCCCAAAATCAATAGAACCTCATGAAAATTGCAAGAGAGCAAATAGAAAATTTTAGCCTAGCACTTGCAACAAACACATGGTTGAGCAACGAAGTGTTCTAAAGAAACTAGAGAAGCTCCCCATGAATTGTGCAATACTTAGAATATTTGTATTAGGATACCAAGTGCACAAAATAGGATCATAACTTGTGACAACCTGGTTTTTGCCTTCTCCCTTTTTCCGGACTTCATTTGCTTCTGCTTTGAATTTGGAGTTTTTCAATCAATTCAAATGGACTTATACACTTGGGCATGTCCTTGATTTTCACCCAAGTGACTCATCCACCTCTAACTCATCCTTCTTTCTGTGAAAAATCCCAGAAATGGCCCAAGGAATATTTTTCATAAAAGAAAAATATTCATTTTCTTCTCTGAAAACCACTTCAGAAACTTGTGCTCCAAAGCAACCCTCATTTTTATTGCTCCAAAAATCCTGAGAAAATTACCAAATATTCTTTGAACCCTAGGGCACCTTCCTGAGCAAAAATATTGCATGACTTTTTGGAATATTTTTGCTATAGAAAATCATTTCTGTTCCGGACAGAATAGTCACTTTACACAACAAGTATATTTTTCCTTGATCCTATGAGGCTGAATTTTCTTGAGCTTCATTACCTTCCTAAGAGACTGCTAAACCCCAAAGCTCAGCCCTAAACTCTTACTGGATCACTCACATTAACCTCACAAGTTACTGTCCAGAAACTTACTTTGAAGTAAACCACGCACACACAGCTCTTGGGTTCAACTCAATGTGTTGGAACCACTCAAACCACCAAGGACTACACGCCATACATGAAGTTTATGCTTAGCGCGACCTAATGTCATAGTTCACGCGGTGACCGTGTTGGTCGACGCGTGTTGGCCTGCCAACGACGCGCTCTGCGTCGCGATCGAGCCTCTGTTGAGCTCGTGCTCGCTTCCTCGACCGCCGCACCTTGCCAAACTGTGCCACAATCTCTGACCCGACTCCCTTAACTCACCGCTGGCGCTCACCGACACTGGAGCTCGCTGCAGTGGGCACGGGCACGATGCAGCCAAGCGTATAATGTGCCCGTGCCACTGTGCTCGTCGCCGCTCGCTCTCCTGTGTTCATCTCCACCCCTCCATAGTGGCCGCATGAGCTGTGTCGCCTTCTCCCCTCTGGTTGACACCGATCATCGCCGGGCACCGTGTCCAGAAGCCTTCCGGTGGAGCCCGATCCCCCCTCCTTGTTCGCCTATAAATACAGCCCCCTCCCGCCTCCTCAAGCATCACCGCTCACCCACCCAACCTCGAAGAACACGTAGTGAAGCCGTAGCCCGCCGGGAAGGCCTTTGGCCGTCGTCCCGACCCGAGCTCGCTGGTGATCCCCCGTAGCTTCTCCACCTTGCTCTAGTGCATCTCGAGCTCCACCCACTCCTCAGGCAACTTGCTGGTGGTGCACTGGTGCCGTTCGATCATGTTGGAGCCCGTGGTGCAGCCCCACACCACCGTCGTCTCCAACTCTGGTGAACCCCGCATTCTACAGCTGCTGGAGAGGCTAGTTCCGGTCACGTCCTACCACCCCTGGCCAAACCACGGGTACGGTCAGGTGCGCCTCGACCCCCTCTCTTTTCCTATGCCTCTGGTTCCGGCCGCCAGGCACTCCTCGCCGAAGAACGCGTCAGAGAAGCATCGCCCACCTCTCTTTCTCTCTCTCTCCCTCCAACCTAACTCGTGGAGCACGCAGTCAGCCTCACAGCTCACACCCGAAGCGGTATGAGTGGTGGCGTATTCTAGGAATACGCCATCGACGTCACCCCCTGGTTTTGTTTTTATTCAAACTAATTCAAATTTTGACCAGAAACTTTGACTTATTGTAACTTTTTAACCACAAGTCCAAATGACTTGATTCTTTTTGCATTGTGTTCTTACTCAAAAGATCTAGTAGCACACCAACGATGAGAATTTTCTCTACTGTCTAGATTTTCTGGTAATTTTCATAAGTGTTCTTGATATTTTCTTTTTGTGATTTTAATTGTTTTCATAAGGAGAAGCTTGTCTTGAAGAGACCTAGGAGGAGTGTGAAGCTCCTCTGAACTAAGGCAAGAAACACAAAATTTTCATGGTGTCATTGTAATATTCATGATTTTCCAACTTGAAATTGAGTTATTTCTTACATATAACCATTTAATGAATAATGCTTGTGTTAGTTATTTTGTCATGGGAAAAATGTTTAGTTTACATAAGTGAGTACCTAGACTAGTGTGAGCAAGCATGAGTAGGTTGAATATGTGTTTTTGTATGACTGTGATATGACTAGCATCAGTATTATTTTCTTATGTGAATGCTTGTTTTCATTTGGTAAATGATAAAAACTAAAAATGATGAGTGCTAATAACCAGTGAGAAAGAATCAGTAAATTTTAGTGATGATTTGTTCAAGTAGAATTTTTGATGATGTTGATCTGTTTATTCTAAGTGATATGTGATGCATGTCGTATGGTTGCATGATCATGGCATATGGTGACTCGAGAATTTTTATTTCAAGTTAGACATGATGTTAATTGAACTTGAACATAAATTTGATTGGGTCATGGTGCCACTGAATCGGGTTTTCCCCAGTGCAACCACATTTGCCTTTATGGGAAGGCCTTTAGTCGATCCGTTGTCATGCCTCTGGTCGGTGCCTCCAATAAGGGAAGGTTATGGGCGTGCGGTACCCTAGCCCGGTAAGCAGACATAACCTTGTGTGCCCGTTGTTGATGTTGTTATGGTACCTTGTCCCCGTTTGGGACCGTTTGAGTTTTGCCACGACGGTTGTCGTTGATGCATTTGGTAGGCACGGGGCCAGCCATGACTTAGCCCAGTGGGGAGTTAGTCAGAGTGGTCGAGAGAGTGTCATGGCAATGGGGGAGTTCCATCGGAATGTCGTTGGTCCACCCGAATGGGAGTGCGAGGTCACGGGTTCCGTGATGTGGGTATAGTGTGCTACCTCTGCAGAGTGTGTTTACTCTATCGATAGCCGCGTCCTCGGTTATGGACACAACTCGTGAGTAAGTCACGCCAAGGATCAATGTTAATTAATAATCTTGCACACTAAGTTATTTGTTTGGCACTGGTTATGTGATGATGAGATCAGTGAGACTGATGTTGTGGAAAACAAAGTGTTGTTTTTTATTGTGATCCGGGAGTGATCACTATTTGGTTATGAGGTAACCCGTTGGTAAGAGAGTCTGAGGGACTCGGTGCACAAGTTTGGTTGCATGGCATGAGTAGTATGTTTTCACCTGCATTTAACTTGATTAAATGTCATGATATTGTTTGCCATTATGTTTATGCTTGTTGTGAGCTTGCAAGTACATTCAATGTACTGACCTGGCGTGTTATGCCAGCTTTCAGGAAAGTCTAACCGGATCGGAGTGCTGTTGTGTCTAGATCATGTCCACATCGGTGTCCATGTGCTATGGAGTCCCGCTTCGTCGTTGTTCCGCTGCCGCGTAGTTGTCGTGATCGAGGCCCCTTTATGTTCACTAAATAATGTACATATTGTTCAGTCGCACTGTGTGTGCCGCTTGGCCTCGCTACTTGATGTAATATCGCACTATGTTTCCGCTAGCATCAATAAAGCGGTTGTTTTCTATACGAAGATGTTGTGTGTTGCCAAAAGACTTGATCTCTGGGCTGGCAATGCAGGGTAAACCGGTTGCTCTGAGCCGAGGTGCCACAATGCTTCGTATCAGAGCCGGGCTGACTATATGACACCCTAGACCCCTGACACGTGAGTTGAATGTTAGCTAGCTTACTAATTGAGTGCCGGTAGTGTTTGCATCTGATTGCTGCATTGCATGCACTTGGTTTATTGTTATTTCTAACCGGTTAATGGTTGTGAGTGTAGATGGCTCCAGTGCCATATCCGTGCCAGTTGGAGTTGTTACCATACAATTCACCGCATCTTCTTTGGAATGTATGGCGTCGACTTTACCCTCGCGGTGACGACCCAACGTACCGGGTGTACCGGGAGCGTCTAGCCGACTCAGTGTACGAGTATCATGCCATGGTTACTCTGCACACCATTTCGTCATCAGGCTCATACACTCATACCTCTCAGAGAGGTTATGCTTCCACTACCACTGAGGCCGTTCAGTTTGCGGTGTTCGAGGTCCTCATTGAGCTATGCTATACCGAGGTCTAGATGTAGACTCACCCAATTTTTCGCTACTATACATCCTTGCACGACGATGGTCGTGTCCATTTTCCTATCGTTGATCCAGCGTCCGGTAGTCATACTAGTCACCTTTCTCGATACATCACTACTAGTTATCTTCTGATTCACGAGCTGGATCGAGAGCTGACTCGTGCTCGCACTGCTTTAGTCGCCGCTAGGTCCTATCCCACTCCACCTTCTATGGGATTTACTCCTAATATTGTGCCCGGTCCTAGCTCGTCTGTTTTCCCGGTTACTCTTCCGAGTAGCATGGGCACCTCGATAGTGACCCCTCACAGTGCCCCTTCTGATTGGGCATCTCTTCTAGCTACCCCCGCAGCCCCCATGCTCCCTTCTCATTCCGCACCTGCCCCTGAGGGAGAGCCCTCGAGGCAGCATCATCGTGTTACCTTTAACCTGGAGGTCTCGGTTAACGTCGTCAGTTCAGGATCTGAGTCCGACCCAGGAGAGGACCCAACAATGTCGGCCGAGCACTAGAGCATTTGAGTATCCGCAGTTGTCATGTGATGTACGAATGTAGTTGTATGAGCCATGATGTATCGTTTCATGTATGAGAGTAGTCGCACCCATCATGATGTCTACCTTTCATTTACTAGTCTATGTATAATTATGTTGGAACTTTTTATTATTCGCTTTCACTACAAAAAAATACAATTGCGTGATGGTACATGTTTGTCACAGTAGGTCGCGTTTTTTGTCATGCATGTACATCCATGACGATTTTATGACAGAATCAAGTTAGTCATACCTGTGCTGTCGTAGAAGTGTTCCATGACATTACCAAAATTATCATCACGGAAGTGTCCACTTCCATGACGATAAATCACACGTCATAGAAGTGCTTTCGTCAAGGGTGACCGACACGTGGCATCCACCGTAATGGAACGTTGTTAAGCTACCGGGTCCTATTTTGGATCCAATAACCCGTTAACAACCCCGACCAATGGGGATTTTCCATGTGTAAAATCTTCATTGGCCGGAGGAAACACGTGTTGGCTCATCGTTGGGACAGATGTCATCCACTCATTGGACACAAGGCGCCTATGATACATCGACATGTGGCACGGCCCAAAAGAGGCCCATTCCTGTGAAAAGGCCGACCCGTTTGACCTGGTCAAAAGGTGGCGGGCCGGCCCAATGAAAGCGTGTTAACGACATGTTCACATATAGCCCATTTACAACCCGCTAACTCACGGCCCGTTCCAGCTTAACGATATTAGGCCCAGTAGCATCTTCTGTGCCGTCCAATATGATTCCAACCCGTTGTAACTTCCGGACCATGTATGGCCCATGACGTCTTTCGTCCCATACGAGTCCCTTTGTAACTCTTGGCCCATTAATGGCCCGTGGTGAAACCGGCCCGTAATGAACAGTCTATCGCTTTATACCCATTAGCGGCCCATTATTCCATTGGGTCGTTTCCAGCCCGTGTTACCTTTCGGCCTTCTCAGGGCCCATTTATTCTTGGGCTCATTTCCAGCATTCGGTTACTTACGGCTCGTTACTGGCCTTTTCTGCTTGTGGGCCAAATTCAGCCCGTGGATACAGTCGGCCCATTTGTGGCCCGTTAATCTGTTGGGCCATTTTCATAGCATCATCAAATACGGCCTATTAACGGCCCGTTATGGTCAGCCCATAAAATGTGTGATTTCCACTCTAGCCCGTTTACGGCCCATTAAAGGCCCGTACAAGGTCCATAGATGAGTCGGCCCGTAGAAGGCCCATGGATCCTATGGGACGTAGAAGGCCCATGGATCCAATGGCCCATTGAAGGCCCATGGATCCGACGGCCCATTGAAGGCCCATGGATCCGACGGCCCATAGATGGCCCATGGATCGTATGGTCACTACAACATTTGGGCTAGTTGGCCCCCGTTTGAATGATAGCATATAACAAGAATTATCCTACTCTATACTATCACCTCTAAAAACATACACAATACAACAAAGAGACCAAGGCATAGAAACGTAGAATAATGCTACACTATACAATAAAGAAATTACAGTTGATTATACCCACTGGGCATTATGGTTCGGCACCGGTGATAATAAAGCATACACAAACAACAAATTACATACACTAGGCAAATACAGCTACATCATGGACGTGCATCAACTTAACTCCATTTGAACTATAATCTCTTCAGAAAATAGGATTGGCCGGATTCAGATAGCACAAATTTCTGTCTGCAAAATCTCCAATTCCTTCGTGGTTACCTCAGTGTCTTGTTTCATTTTTTTGACTCCTGCATCAAATACCTGCATGTCCAGTCTCAACTTCTTGATTGTACGTTGAGAATCATGTACACATTGTCTTGCCACCTCTAGTTGATGCTCGAGAACATCAGCACATTGCAATTCCAATCCATAATCATTCAGTAACGGCCATGCCACACTGCTCGCAGATCTTTGTGTTGATGTCACTTCATCCTGAAATGTTTCTATAAGTACACATGACTAGGGCAAAAATATAGTTACAACAGTGAAGCGAGCAAGACACTATTTTGTACTACATTGCAAAACAAGACTAACAATAATACACATCATGAAGCATAAGCATGTGATATTTTAAAAATTATAAAAAAGATAGTTTGTGCAGCCTGCATACAGAAATCTCTCTTAGCTCACCAGAGGAGCATGATGTTGGGGCCCAATCCAAAACACAGACAAGTTACAAATTTAGACAGCACGTTGCGTATAAGTAAGCAACCAGTTGGCCATTCTATAGCTCAATTAAAGTCTTAGGGAGCATAATGAACAACAGAGGGTTTCATACCAACATACTACAACAAGCAAAAGTATGCAATCATTAGCCTAGTATAAACTAGATTGTGAGCCTCATGCAATAATAGTTGGTTAATAGACTTCAAAGCTTTAGGCACACTTCAGCAGAGTAATTAAATGGTAAGGCCTTTAATTATGTCAACTAATAGTTATACAAGTACCCAACATCAGGCATCATTATTTGGGCATCTCATTAACTGAGGACAAATAAAGCAATTGAAAAGAGCAAATTAACTATGCCTGAAACAAACAAGGAATAAAACTGTTGAGTTGGATACAGTGACTTACCTTAAAAGGTTGAAGAGGCTCAGTGCAACTCCTACTTCTCTTGTAAGGCTCCTTCCCAACATCTTGTACTTAGAAATCCTCAATCTTATCTTCATTGCACCCCCTCTGCAAGGTGACACAAACTAGTTACTCGTCTCCTTGGAAGATAAATATGCGTACTTTCTAGTTTGTGAACACAAAGGATGAGATTATAACAAAACAACACCACATAATGAAACATGACGCGTCTCTTGCACTTGCACACAATGAAATGAGCATTTACTATGTCTACACTATGTAAAAACTAGGCATACCTTCGAACTGGATCTCCAGGTACTCTTGGAGAGCCTACTTTAGTGTACATCCAAACTTTTATGTCACCTATGAGTTAGACAAGGCCCCACTACAGCAGCCCTTAGTGTTTAAATTGTTGACAAGCTCTGTTAGAGTGTTAGGTCAAGAACAACAAGTAATCAAAGCAAACAGTCCTAGTATGGTTGGCTGATGCAAACAAGCAATTGAACAGATGTGTGAGCAAATCTTACATATCAAGAAAAGAAGCAAAGAGGAGGCTTAAAGACCATCACTTGACTGACCAGATTTAAGGGGCATTTAAACATCATGTGCAACGTATGAACTAACATAAACATTGCATATTCCAGATTCTACAATGGAATGCACATGTATTTGGTTATGCCATGTATGATGATGCCTAAATGTACACTATAGCAGGCAGGAGTGATTCATCATTGCACGCACAATTGAATTGCATGTTAAGGGCTGTTCGATTCCGCCTTTTCAGGACTTATTGTCAAAATAAGCCATAAAAGATGTAAAGAAGTCATTTTTGAGTTATGGGCTTGGTCTTAACTAATTTCGCTTTGGAGGGGGGTGTTTTGGGTAGAACCTCACTAAAAATTGAAGGGAAGGGGAATAGTGAAATGACTCTGTTGTCTGCCTATATTACACTCAAAATGCAACTGCTA
Organism: Triticum dicoccoides; assembly: GCF_002162155.2. Taxonomy (NCBI): domain Eukaryota; kingdom Viridiplantae; phylum Streptophyta; class Magnoliopsida; order Poales; family Poaceae; genus Triticum; species Triticum dicoccoides. The sequence goes on along the minus strand of NC_041393.1, from coordinate 183,251,309 downwards.
ATGCCCGTGTCACACCTGACCCTCAAGTAAAAACAAACACACAAGCGTTCATTGCCCTGCTCGCTTGCATCTCCTCTCCCCTTTCCCTCTACCTCGATCCCCTGCCTGCAGCACTAGGGTTCCTCCAGCGAGTCATCGCCACTAGTCCCATCTGGCCTGGTCCTCGATGATGCTCTATCCAGCTAGGCTACATGGGATGCGGGTAGGGGAAAATCTCCCTGGCTGCTCCTCCCTTTGGCGCTGCCCCTCATTCTCATGGTCTCCAACAGCTGCTCCACTGTGGTTCGTCCAACACACTACTCCGGTGGGCGCTGCACAACTACGGCTAATGCCACACTGCGGCGGAAGGCACCTTATTCCCCCTCCCCTCCTCCCAGGCCATGGCCTTGAGGTGCTGTTGAAGGATGAGCTCATCCAACAAGGTGAGGATCTCCTCTGATTTTTTTGCCAAATTTTCATTCTGATCCACTATATGATGAATTGCTATGACCTGCTTCTGCTGCTGCTATATGATGCATTGCTATGAGCTGCTCCTGCTGCTGCTATATGATGAATTGCTATGAGCTGCTGCTGCTATATGACAAATTGATATGAGCTGCTGCTACTGCTATATGATGAATTGCTATGAGCTACTCCTGCTGCTGCTATATGATGAGTTGCTATAAGTTGCTCCTGCTGATGCTATATGATGAATTGCTATGAGCTGCCCCTACTTCTGCTATATGACGAATTGTTATGAGTTGCTCCTGCTGCTGCTATATGATGAATTGCTATGAGCTGCTCCTGCTGCTGATATATGATGAATTGCTATGAGCTGCTGCTGGTATATGATGAATTGCACACTGCTGTTGCTGTATGATGAGTTGCTATGAACTCCTGCTGCTATATGATGCTTTTAGGTGGTGCTGCTATATGATAATAACCAGCCACTTGGACCATCGAATTTCAATAAATAATTGTTCTTCATTTAAATGCGGGTCATGCATTCTTCTTTTAAATTATGCAATGGGATCTCTATGGAAAACATTGACCAAAGTAGATTGTGCCAAGTAGATGGTATCTTTGTATTTGCATTTTGAGCAAATAGTGATGGTCTGTTTTCCTATCATATTAATTACTGCACTGGGTTCAATTTGTGATGTTTGCAAGTCAAATTAATTTTCATATGGGCAGCAAAATGAAAAAATATAATGCAATCTAGACTTTTCACTGATCATACCAAAGATAAGCTGAAAATGCAATAAAAAGAACTAGTTGGCTTATTACATGGAGCTTATATTCACAGGTGCTTATTTTCTTATGATAACTCGTAAGAACTGTCCCTAAGAAACTTGGCCAATAGAACTGACATACAAACAACATGTCACGATGATTGCAATGGAGGAGTGACGTACAATAGCACATTGTATAGGCTCACAGCTGCCTCTCCTGTTTTGTGATGTTCCATGAAACTGCCACATACATCTTGTACTTTTTCATTGTGTAACCCTATCTACAAGTTTACACGGCTAATTTCAGACATCTCTACATGATACTACATTGCATATCCCTAGCGCATATTTAAACCACCAATTAATGATTGTGTGCGTAGCATAGACTAGCCATGACTCTATGTGCTGGACTAGCAGGCACTCTAAGGGATCCTAATGTAGTGCACTGGAATTCCTACATGCCACCAACAATTTTGTGTAATGTACTGCCTCTGTTCCTAAATATATGTCTTTGTAGAGATTCCAGTATGTACCACATACAGATGTATATAGATGCATTTTTGAGTGTAGATTCACTCATTTTGCTCCGTATGTAGCCTATAGTGGAATCTCTAGAAAGACTTATATTTAGGAACGGAGGTATGAGGTAGTATCATGTATAACATCTACATATCTAATTTAGCAGCCAGTAGTAGAAATCATTGTCTGCACAAAGGGATTACTGGTCGAAAATCCTAGCAAAGCACGCCGGCAGGCACAAACAGTAGAAGAGAGAGAGACGCACTTACAAGATCATAGCAATGCCTCAGTCCAGGATCTTGGTTGGCCAAGCTGTTAGATCTAGAAGAAACATCGTCCTTATAGTTTTTGCCAGCTGCATAACAGGTAATAGCGACATGTTAGTATATTTGAAGTACATTGGGCTGGTGATGCTGAACGGGTTTAAAGGTGACAAGTACCTAGGCCGTGGTGGGTGCTTGGCATCTCTCCAGACGGTGGGTATCAGGTTAGAAACGTCAAGGGTGATGACGCTGCGCTGGCTGTCGGGGTCCGGTAAGGAGATCTAGAACCGTCGAGTAGGGTGTTTGTGGAGCGGCTCCGATAGGGTGGACTACGTGTGGGCGAAGCAGATCTGTGGCCGTGGACGAGGGCGTAGGTGAAGCTGCTTCGGTGGTTGGGTGAAGGATGGTGTCGACATGCAGATCTGCGGCCATGGACAGGGCGTCAAAAGCTACTCCGGTGGTTGGGTTAAGGATGGTGTCGATGATGCGGATCTGCGGCCATGGACGGGGCATCATAAGCTGCTCCGGTAGGTTGGATGAGGGTGCGAGGTAGCGGATATGAGGCCATGGACTTGTGAGTTGGCAAAGCGGCCCCGGTAGGCTTGAGAATGGTATACGCAAAGCTACTCTGGTAGGGTTGACGATGGTGTCGGAGAAGCGGCTCCGGTAGGGTTGAGGAAGGTGTCGGCGAAGAGGATCAGAAGCCGTCGATGGGGGCGTCAGTGGGGCGGCTCTAGGGGGTGTGGACGAAGCATCTCCGGTGGGGAGTATGAATGAGCCACTACAGATGCGTGGCGGTTGACGAGAGTACCGGTGAAGTAGATCCGGTGTCGTGGACAAGGCCGGCACTGAATGGGTTGTGGTACAGTGGTGGATGAGCAGGCTACTTGTTTCTAGGGGAGGTGGGAGGGGTAGATGCGGCCACAGACGCTGATCCGGCAAGGTGGACACCACTAGCAGTGAATGGGCTATGGTATGCTGGTGGATGAGCAGTCTAGGGTTTCGAGAGGGGAGGGGACAAACCGATGAAGTACGAACGGCATGATGTAAGATGCTCTGGTGCTGTGAGTTAGTCGTTTTTGCGGGAGGGGGAGAGGAAATGGGGGTGCCATGTAGTGGGGGGAACCGGAAGTTACCAAAGCAGCCCCGACCTATTATGTAGATGAGGGCGGTATTGTAACTGTTGGTCTCCGTGCACCAAGGACAAAAGGGGAATTTTGCATGCTAAAGACTAGCTGGCGGAAATTTTAGAAGGAGGCGGGAGTTTTTGCCGCCCATGGGATCGTTCGTATCCATTTTCAACTAATTTTGGACCGTGCTAGCTGGAAGGTCATGCTAGACTGTGTACACGGGGCACGCGTCAGCAGTTAATAACCGGTGTGAAGTCCACCCTAGAAAAAAAAAGATAACTCTGGATGATGCATCGATAAATTGGACGTTCACATGGGAGCGGCCAATCGTACGGGTGTAGTGGCGCGTTCACAAAAAAAAGATCAAACGCTCAGCCTATGTATTTCTCGTGTAAATAGATAATTTAGTGCCATTGGTTATTTACTTTAAACATAATGCATTAACGTGTTAGTGTAGAGGCGCACAAAAAGAAATGGATATTGTAGTCCGCTACTTAAAAGTGTTACCTCATATGATTACATAGCCTCCATTTCATAAATTGCGTACCCGTTGAATTCATATATGAATATTACATATATTACTTCAAAATAGAAACTTAAATCATGCAAGACTAATGAATTTGAATGCAAGAGTAACAATGGTGCATGTACATGATAGCTACAATGGTTGTATGAAGAAACATCACTGTAACTTTGGCATGCACAACTGAAAAGGTTTATTTAAATAGAAAAAATGTAATATGTGAGTGTCCAATCTTTATAGCGTTGAATCGATATTGTACATTTGGCCACGATACGAAGTAGATATTGATTTATGTTCAAGCGATGCACGTCCACGATTGCTAGATAGTGATACGTGAATGAACTGTGCAATCTCTCTCACACGCATACATATCTCATTTCCTCGTGGGCATCAGAATCACACACGTGCACTTTGTGTATTTCTCTCCCTCCATCAAGGTTAAATTCATCTTTCTACCCCATCCTACAAGTCTCTCACATAGAAACACACACGCTCTCTCTGTCTAACACGCCCACCCCTTTAATTCCGCCCACCCACAGCCACTACTGTCTCAAAGTATAATAATGTCTCTCACACATATGCCTAAGGTTAACTCGAGTTCCGGAACCATATGAATACATACAATGGTATTTCAACAGAGCACCTTTTTTTGAGATTTCTCTCTCTCTCTCTCTCAAACACACACACACACACACACACGCACATGCACACACACACAAGCGCGCGCACACATTGTTTCTCGCTTCATTTTTTTCGGCACTTGCATGCACACCGTTGGTTTATCTTCGTGATGCTTTAAGTATGCCTTGCACAAATGCTATCTACCTATCCCTTAATATAGCTAGATATGTGTCACACAAACTCCTTCTCCCTACTAGCAAGATGCCCATGCGTTGCACGGAACATCAAGATGCATTTGTATGAGTAGTATATCTTGTGGGAGCAAAGGATGAACGAGGGAATGCCTTATTTGCAAATGCGGAGAGGGGTGTGGGTATCTTTTTGCAAAATTTCCATAGTTTCCTTCCTATCCATCGGATATAAATCGGATGGCCTATATTGCAGGATGGCAGGAACACCATCATCACCAACTCTGTTTTTTACAAGAGTAGAGATATGTGAGTGTCACTGCCCCCCCCCCCACACACCCACACACCCACACACCCACACTTCCCAACACCGAAGGAGTAGGTTGACACCTCGATCTTGATACTAATCTATCGACTGGCTTCTCTCTCAAACATACACACACACACACACACACACACTACCCGACACCGAAGGAGTAGGGTGGCACCTCGATCTTGATAGTAATCTATATACTCCTCTTTCAAACACACACACATACACATGCACTCACTAGTTGTGCCTCTGTGCCTACCGCGCTGTCACGCCCAATATGCGACCCTATCCAAAAGGAACTCGAAGGTCCCACCAAGGATAGAACCGCATGTTGAAACGCTTTTGCAAGGTGGATATCATTACATCAACATTACATAATAGATGGGGATACATACATAAGGCATACAATGCCACACGAATACAACATCACAATACATAATAGCATCATCCGACTACGGATGAAACACAAACAGAAACTCAAACGACATCCACCCTGCTAGCCCAGGCTGCCGACCTGGAACCTATCCCCTGATCAAAGAAGAAGCAGAAGCAGCACTTCAAGACAAGCAAACATCGCTCTCGCGTCATGATCATCGCATAACCTGCACCTGCAACTGTTGTTGTAGTAATCTGTGAGCCACGAGGACTCAGCAATCCCATTACCATGGGTATCAAGACTAGCAAAGCTTAATAGGAAAGGAAGGGGTAAAGTGGTGAGGCTGCAGCAGCGGCTAAGCATATATGGTGGCTAACAAATGCAAATAAGAGCGAGAAGTGAGCAAGCAGAATGGTCGTGAAGCTAGCAATGATTAACAAGTGATCCTGAACTCCTACTTACGTCAAACATAACCCAGAAACCGTGTTCACTTTCCGGACTCCGCCGAAAAGAGACCATCACGGCTACACACGCGGTTGAAGCGTTTTAATTCGGATCTGGTGTCAAGTTATCTACAACCGGACATTAACAAATTCCCATCTGCCTATAACCGCAGGCACGGCTTTCGAAAGATTATACCCTGCAGGGGTGTCCCAACTTAGCCGATGACAAGCTCTCGCGATCAACGAGGAATAGACCTTCTCCCAGGAAGACCCGATCAGACTCGGAATCCCGGTTTACAAGACATTTCGACAATGGTAAAACAAGACCAGCAAGACCGCCCGATGCACCGACAATCCCGATAGGAGCTGCACATATCTCGTTCTCAGGGCAACACCGGATGAACACTACGTACAACTAAAACCAGCCCTCGAGTTTCCCCGAGGTGGCGCTGCAAGTGGCTCTGGTTCGGACCAACACTTAGACAAGCACTGGCCCGGGGGGGCTGAAATAAAGATGACCCTTGGGTTAATTACTCCCAAGGGAAATATAGGTGGTGGTGAGGCAAATGGTAAAACCATGGTTGGGCCTTGCTGGAGGAGTTTTATTCGAAGCGAACTGTCAAGGGGGTCCCATCACCCGACCGCGTAAGGAACGCAAAATCCGGGAACATAACACCGGTATGACGGAAACTAGGGCGGCAAGAGTGGAACAAAACACCAGGCATAAGGCCGAGCCTTCCACCCTTTACCAAAATATATAGATGCATTAATAATATAAGAGATATTGTGATATCCCAACCAAAATCCTGTCCACCATGGAGCAATCTTCAACTTCACCTGCAACTAGCAACGTTATAAGAGGGGCTGAGCAAAAGCGGTAACATAGCCAAACAACGGTTTGCTAGGACGGGTGTCAAAGGTTAGAGGTTCATGGCAATTTGGGAGGCTTGAAGAGCAACAGATAGGTAACGCAGCATAGCGATAGACGAAGCAACTAGCATAGCAATGATAGTAGTGAGATCCAGGGTAGCGGTCATCTTGCCTGAAATCCCGCTAGGAAGAAGAACGAGTCCATGAAGAAGACAAGCGGACGTAGTCGAACGAATCCTCACAATCGCAACATTACTGGAACTAAGAAGCAACACCGGAAAGAAACAAACAACATGGTAAATGCACAAGCATAAACATGGCATGATGCACAAACAAGTATGATGCATGTCCGGTTTAATAAGGCATGGCATGGCAAGTGAAACAAACAATACTACAAGTTAAGTGGAGATCAATATGCAACGAGTTGAATATTGACAAAACACCACATTGACATATTTAGTTTAATCTTGTTTATGTACCCAACAATATTAAATGTTGTTAAACATGGCAAGAGGTGAATCATAAGAAAACTACCTATCTAAGCAAGTTTAAATGGGGCCGGAACAACAAACAACAAGTCCGGCAAATCCCCGTATGCATATTTTAGACTCGGTACTGTTCTGCCCTAAACACAATTGTATTTTTGTTAAACAGGAAAATAGAGTGCACCATGTTAATCTAGGCATTTTTCCACCCCAGTTACATATAAAGTTTATTAAAATCGGAGCTACGGTTAATTAGTTATGAATTAAAGCATTTTAACATGGCATTATGCAAAATAAACACAAACAGCATGTTAAACATTTTTAACATAGATGAAAGTGGCATATTATTAATCTACACAATTTTCTGAGCATTTTACATATATAAATTATTTAGATCCGATGCATGGTTGATTAATTATTGATGCATGAACATTAAGGGGTTTTCTGTAAAACTGTTAATTCTACGGATAATGTTAAAATCGCTGGACAGGGAAAAAAATAGCAACGGGCCGAATCTAGTCAGCCCACAAGTGCACATGAGGGGGATCTGGAGGGTGCTGCTCACCCTGGGCCTTGGGCCGGTTCGGAGGGGAGGCTGCAGGAGGGCGCGCTGGGCCTAGAGGGAGTTGGGCCATGGCCGGGCCCACGTGGCCGACGCAAGCAACGGCGCAAGGAGCGACCGGCCTTGGCCCGAGGCTGAGGCGAGGCTTGACGGCGGCGGCGGGACGAGGGAAGCTGGCGGCGGGGCGAGGGATGGCCGGAGGAGTTCTGGGGATGGGTGGATCTGGGCGAGGACGGCGAGATCCGGCGATTCCCGGCCGGAACTGACGCGAAACGGCAGCGGCAGGACAATCTCCATGGCGGCGGCGGCTACCTGCGGGAGGAAGGGGTCGGCGGGGTGAGCACGAGAAGTGGAGGAGGAGAAGGTATAGAGGAGGAGGCGGGGCTCCGGCCTGGCGTTGGCGCTCGCCGGCGCGGCTGCCAGAGTTGTTGGCGGGATGCGCGAGGCGGCGACGGTCGGGGTCCCCTGGAGGCACGGGAGGGAGCTCCTCCCTGGAGCAGGCGGCACGGAGCGGGCACCTCAGGCCCAGATCGGCCCGGGGCGGGCCGCGGATGGGCTCGAGCGGATGGGGGCACTGGAGGGAGGCGCAGGGGACGAGTGGAAGGCGGGGAGTGAGCGTGGGGGCGGCGCGACTGACTTGGCGGCGGCGCTGGGTGGTGGCTGGCGGTGGGGGCAGCGCCAAGTGGCGGGCAGGAGGTGGCCGGGCACGGAAAATGAGGTGCCGGCCGCTGGGAGGTTAGGGGAGGAAGCTAGGGGTAGGTTTAGCCCAAAAATGGCAAGGGGAGGGGGTTTATATAGCCGTTTTTGGCTAGGGTTTGGTCTAGGGGGGTTTTGGAGTCTTCCGATCACTATCGGGCGGTTCCAGATGCGAGGGGGGGTTAGACAGGCCTAGGAGGGATTAGTGGGCTGTGAGGAGAGGGTTTAGGTTGAGGGAAGAGAAGAGAAATGCAGCCCGGCGGCAGTTTCGGATACCGGAACTTCCGACGAAGGTACCGGCAACGGTACCGCTATACATTTAACGGTTGGGCTAACAGATGGACTCCGAATGCGACGAAACTTGACAGGCGGCCTATCTACACTATAATAAGACCGCATGACAAGTTGCAACCCATTCCGAGAACATTTTTGTGCCACTTATAAAATAATATTTTGGAGGTGCCGCGGGCGCGTGCGAGTGTGTCTGGACTCGGAACGGACAACAGAGAGAACCGGGAGAACCCAAACGGATGCAAGTTTTATGAAAACATATGGATGCGATGCACATGATGCTATGAGATGAGATGCATAACAAGAACAAAATGCAAAACAACAGACAAAACCCAACCACGGAGGAAATGTCATATAGCATCTCCGGAAAAGGCAAGAGTTGGAGTTACGAATACGGAAAGTTGTATCCGGGGCGTTACAACACTCCACCACTACGAGAGGATCTCGTCCCGAGATCTAGGATGGCACCGGAGAGAAACGGAAGAGGAAGAGAAGAGGTAAAACTAAGTTGCGACAAACGAGTGAAACCATGAACCTTGAGAGGTTGAGCAGAATGAAAGAAAGAAAACAACGAAGATGAATAAAGTTGAAAACACTCCATTAGAAAAGAGGAACAAGGGATATTACGATAACTTGAAGGTTGCCAAGACATGAATGACGAGCACAATGGACAAGAAGGAATTGAAACCGCTCTGGTTGAAACGAGATAAGAATGAATAAGAATGATATAATTTTGACAGCACTCCGACTGTAAATGGAAGAAATTGAACATGAACTTGACAAGACGAGAGGATACTTGATGAAATCAACAACACACTGCCTCCAGAACTATTGAAGGAATGGCACAAGGGGTAAGAAAGATTTCAGACAGCACTCCGGTTGAAACGATAGGCAAAACTTGATACGATGAAAGAACACGAATGAAAACACGACACACCGGTTAAATGGATAAGCATGAAAAGAACATGATCCTCAAATCGAGATGATGAGTGAAGAGAGCAACATCACAATGCCTCCGGAGCGAAAGAATAGGAGCTGGATTGTTGGGATAAAAGGATGGAGAAGAAAATGATAACTTTTGCCACAATTGATCTTGGAAAGCATCCTTGCAAAGAAGATTACAACGGGGTTGTTGGAAAATCAACAACAAGAAGGACAAGTTTGTAGTGGGCTTATGGAAAACATCTCAAGACTATGAGGTGACATTCTGCCACTAACAAAAACAATTGCTTGCTTGAGAACAACGAAGAGATGAAAAACCTCTTTCACAGAGAAGGATATGGAGGAAGCTTGGATCATTGATAAGCACCACAAATAGCAACATTCCCAATGGAAGGCTTTAGGTGAAATATGACACAAGATAACTCCAACGAAGAGATTAATATGGGTTGAAACAATTCATGATCGAAGAGAAAATGATGGTTTCACAATATCTCATTCTTGACAACTTATGAATAATAAAACTTGAAGGGAAACTGTCAAGAATGATATAACACCATCTCAAAAGATAAGGTAGAACGAATTGCACTTCGAAATGCAAGATGAAGAATACTTGAACGTCTCAAAACAAAACATGTGTTGAACACCATGTTTATTTTAGAGTATAGCTTAGCGGGTCATAACTTCGAGAGAAATCTTGAAGAACAATTGAAGGATGAAAGGAATCCTTGACGAACCACCATGTAGAGCCTCCATGGAGAACTCCGGTAATAAAAAAATGATCAAATGAAAGAGAAGTTGAAAACACAAGGTGAAGCTTTGCAATGATTTAGATGGAGCTTTGCGATGAGATAAAGCGGAAAACATGGAACTCCGGAAATAAAAGAATTGAATCACCTCGAGGAAATAAGAATAAGATTTATTGTATGCTTATCCTTCATCAAATTAAATGGATGACAAGCAATGGATTTGGCATACTACTTATTCTCATAGAAAGGATTGAAAGATATATAGTGCCAACTTGAGGAAGGATTCAACAACCACCGGTGGGATTTGGGAACAACGAATGAATTAATATGAATTGATACGATGACGAAGGAAGAGAAATCTGGAACGAACCACCGCAAGGATTGAAAACGAACGAAGTAAAGGGCTGAATCACCGGTAAGAATTAGAGAACGAATGAAGATACTTGAGGGAATTTGATACAAGAGAACGAAGAGATCACGAGCTTATTAGAGGGTATTTGAGCGATGCACCGGAAGAATTCCAGAACGAGAGTTGAAAGCTGAGAATGAATAATTCTAAGATGATGGGCTAGGGAGAATCAATCTGAAAAGACTCTTGAATTGCTCCAGATGGGTGAAAAGAATTTAAGAGAGCTATGAATCTTGAAGAGAATGGAGCAAGATTTAAGAGAAATCCTTCTTCGGTCTTCAAAAGTTGAGAATGATGATGAGAACCACCATGAATTGTTTAGATACTCCGAAATGAAGAATAGAAAGGTTGAATCAACGATGAAAAGAATTTGAAAACGATCTTGAAGAAGGCATGTGACTGATGAAAATTCATCCTTACGTCAAGCTTGGATTTTTTTGGAGAATAGCTCCGGGAGAATTAGAAGAGTCATGTAAGATCCTGGAAAAAGACCTGTGGGTTAGGGCCAACTCGAAAGAAACATCATTGGAAATGATTTTAAAGAGAGATTGCACCGGTTGAATTAAATAGCTTGAATGAGATAACAATCTCCAAATAGATTGAATGGATTAAGAATTGAAACACAAATCTTCTAAGATATCTTCAACACTCCGGAACAAATGAATAGCAAGAGGTGAGTGATTGAGAGGTGCACCGGAATGAGAAATCATTTGACACGAGGAAAGGAATATGATCAACACTGAAAGCTTGAATTAAATCCACCGGAAAAGAATACGAGAATGAAGAATGATGAACTTGAAGCTCCGTTAGTATCTTCGTGAGAATCACAGGATAAGAACATTGATTGAAAAGAATGAAGAGACTTCACATGAATAAATGGATACTTGATTAACATATATGAGTCCTTGCAGAAAAAGGGTGGGAGGGCGGGAAAACAAAGGTAACTTGGGATGGATGAAACAAACATCGGTGAGAAAACTTAGAGCTGATCTTGCGGATGGGAAAAAATGATGGGATCCACTTGAAGAGAAGCACGCCGGTTAGAAAGAATTAACATGACAATCTCGATGATCAAAAGGATTAGCACTCCCATAGAAATATGAGAACACCATTTAGGGAAGGTATGGATCAACACTTGACTTCGAAGCAACTCGAATACCACAAATGAAACAATACAAAGGATTTGGCTTGTAGAATAAGCCGGAACAAACATAAGATAGAGATTTCGTTCAAAGTTTTCGTGGTGGGGCCCACACGGGCTCGAGTGTACAGCACCATCATGTACAAGGCAGTGCACATGACATACGAAGTGTCCCCGAACCAGCATAGCCAAGGGTTCTTTAAGACACAACGAGACCACTGTAAAAACGACCGTGGAAAGGCGGACCACTAGACGTCGAACCCCAATCTCATATCATGCATCTGTCGAAACGATATTCTAGGAACTACTTGAATTCCCACCTATAAAACTCCCGAAACTTTCTGGTTATGCAATCTGGTGTTGGGGATACAGGGGAAGCAATATATATCTCACCCAAAACTAACAATACCTACATCCAAGCTGTATCCATCCGTCAACACATAACCAAGAAACCTTCGGAAATCGTGTGCCTCAACCTTCGAAAAGCATCCGTTATACGAGTTATGGCAATACTCCCGAACTCCCCAGTACTGGGTGACGTCGAGGTTATCTCACCAACAACTGCATAAAAGAGATTTTCGATGTCGGCAAAACTCAGGTATTCCAGAACTGCAATGATAAAATTGTGACGCCAACACCTTGGAGCTCAACTCCCCGGGTCAAAGCCACATAATAGACAGGAGGCACCAAGAACTATGTTCTCGTCACAAAACCATCGGAACGATTCCAAGATACCCGCGTGATCCTAAAATTTTTTTAGTGAAATTTGAGGAGAGGAAAGACAAAACATCTACGTCAAGAGTCCTCACCAGAGCGACGAAGGGGTTGAGGAGTAAAAAGAATCCTACTCTCCGATATATATAATCCTAAGACTCAAAATAGTTTTCTTCTAGACTCAACAACGGCCAACAATCAAGGGGGCTCCTATGGTCGGTCGAGGCTCTGATTACCAACTTGTCACGCCCAATATGCGACCCTATCCAAAAGGAACTCGAAGGTCCCACCAAGGATAGACCCGCATATTGAAACGCTTTTGCAAGGTGGATATCATTACATCAACATTACATAATAGATGGGGATACATACATAAGGCATACAATGCCACACAAATACAACATCACAATACATAATAGCATCATCCGACTACGGATGAAACACAAACAGAAACTCAAACGACATCCACCTTGCTAGCCCAGGCTGCCGACCTGGAACCTATCCCCTGATCAAAGAAGAAGCAGAAGCAGCACTTCAAGACAAGCAAACATCGCTCTCGCGTCATGATCATCGCACAACCTGTACCTGCAACTGTTGTTGTAGTAATCTGTGAGCCACGAGGACTCAGCAATCCCATTACCATGGGTATCAAGACTAGCAAAGCTTAATAGGAAAGGAAGGGGTAAAGTGGTGAGGCTGCAACAACGGCTAAGCATATATGGTGGCTAACAAACGCAAATAAGAGCGAGAAGAGAGCAAGCAGAACGGTCGTGAAGCTGAAATGATCAAGAAGTGATCCTGAACTCCTACTTACGTCAAACATAACCCAGAAACCGTGTTCACTTTCCGGACTCCCCCGAAAAGAGACCATCACGGCTACACACGCGGTTGAAGCGTTTTAATTTGGATCTGGTGTCAAGTTATCTACAACCGGACATTAACAAATTCCCATCTGCCTATAACCACAGGCACGGCTATCGAAAGACTATACCCTGCAGGGGTGTCCCAACTTAGCCCATGACAAGCTCTCGCGATCAACGAAGGAATAGACCTTCTCCCAGGAAGACCCGATCAGACTCGGAATCCCGGTTTACAAGACATTTCGACAATGGTAAAACAAGACCAGCAAGACCGCCCGATGCACCGACAATCCCGATAGGAGCTGCACATATCTCGTTCTCAGGGCAACACCGGATGAACACTACGTACAACTAAAACCAGCCCTCGAGTTTCCCCGAGGTGGCGCTGCAAGTGGCTCTGGTTCGGACCAACACTTAGACAAGCACTGGCCCGGGGGGGCTGAAATAAAGATGACCCTTGGGTTAATTACTCCCAAGGGAAATATAGGTGGTGGTGAGGCAAATTGTAAAACCAAGGTTGGGCCTTGCTGGAGGAGTTTTATTCGAAGCGAACTGTCAAGGGGGTCCATAAATCACCCGACCGCGTAAGGAACGCAAAATCCGGGAACATAACACCGGTATGACAGAAACTAGGGCAGCAAGAGTGGAACAAAACACCAGGCATAAGGCCGAGCCTTCCACCCTTTACCAAAATATATAGATGCATTAATAATATAAGAGATATTGTGATATCCCAACCAAAATCCTATCCACCATGGAGCAATCTTCAACTTCACCTGCAACTAGCAACGCTATAAGAGGGGCTGAGCAAAAGCGGTAACATAGCCAAACAACGGTTTGCTAGGACGGGTGTCAAAGGTTAGAGGTTCATGGCAATTTGGGAGGCTTGAAGAGCAACAGATAGGTAACGCAGCATAGCGATAGACGAAGCAACTAGCATAGCAATGATAGTAGTGAGATCCAGGGTAGCGGTCATCTTGCCTGAAATCCCGCTAGGAAGAAGAACAAGTCCATGAAGAAGACAAGCGGACGTAGTCGAACGAATCCTCATAATCGTAACATTACTGGAACTAAGAAGCAACACCGGAAAGAAACAAACAACATGGTAAATGCACAAGCATAAACATGGCATGATGCACAAACAAGTATGATGCATGTCCGGTTTAATAAGGCATGGCATGGCAAGTGAAACAAACAATACTACAAGTTAAGTGGAGATCAATATGCAACGAGTTGCATATTGACAAAACACCACATTGACATATTTAGTTTAATCTTGTTTATGTACCCAACAATATTAAATGTTGTTAAACATGGCAAGAGGTGAAGCATAAGAAAACTACCTATCTAAGCAAGTTTAAATGGGGCCAGGACAACAAACAACAAGTCCGGAAAATCCCCATATGCATATTTTAGACTCGGTACTGTTCTGCCCTAAACACAATTTTATTGTTGTTAAACAGGAAAATAGAGTTCACCATGTTAATCTAGGCATTTTTCCACCCCATTTACATATAAAGTTTATTGAAATCGGAGCTACGGTTAATTAGTTATGAATTAAAGCATTTTAACATGGCATTATGCAAAATAAACACAAACATCATGTTAAACATTTTTAACATAGATGAAAGTGGCATATTATTAATCTACACAATTTTTTGAGCATTTTACATATATAAATTATTTAAATCCGATGCACGGTTGATTAATTATTGATGCATGAACATTAAGGGGTTTTCTGTAAAACTGTTAATTCTACGGATAATGTTAAAATCGCTGGACAGGAAAAAAATAGCAATGGGCCGAATCTAGTCAGCCCACAAGTGCACAGGAGGGGGATCTGGAGGGGGCTTCTCACCCTGGGCCTTGGGCCAGTTCAGAGGGGAGGTTGCAGAAGGGCGCGCTGGGCCTGGAGGGAGTTGGGCCGCGGCCGGGCCCACGTGGCCGACGCAGGCAACAGCGCAAGGAGCGACCGGCCTTGGCCCGAGGCCGAGGCGAGGCTTGACGGCGGCGGCGGGACGAGGGAAGCTGGCGGCGGGGCGAGGGATGGCCGGAGGAGTTCTGGGGATGGGTGGATCTAAGCGAGGACGGTGAGATCCGGCGATTCCCGGCCGGAACTGACGCGAAACGGCAGCGGCGGGACGATCTCCATGGCGGCGGCGGCTACCTGCGGGAGGAAGGGGTCGGCGGGGTGAGCACGAGAAGTGAAGGAGGAGAAGGTAGAGAGGAGGAGGCGGGGCTCCGGCCTGGCGTTGGCGCTCGCCGGCGCGGCTGCCGGAGTTGCTGGCAGGATGCGCGAGGCGGCGGCGGTCGGGGTCCCCTGGAGGCGCGGGAGGGAGCTCCTCCCTGGAGCAGGCGGCACAGAGCGGGCACCTCAGGCCCAGATCGGCCCGGGGCGGGCCGCGGATGGGCTCGGGCGGATGGGGGCACTGGAAGGAGGCGCAGGGGACGCGTGGAAGGCGGGGAGTGGGCGCGGGGGCGGCGTGGCTGACTTGGCGGCGGCGCTGGGTGGTGGCTGGCGGCGGGGGCAGCGCCAAGTGGCGGGCAGGAGGTGGCCGGGCACGGAAAATGAGGCGCCGGCGGCTGGGAGGTTAGGGGAGGAAGCTAGGGGTAGGTTTAGCCCAAAAATGGCAAGGGGAGGGGGTTTATATAGCAGTTTTTGGCTAGGGTTTGGTCTAGGGGGGTTTTGGAGTCCTCCGATCTCGATCGGGCGGTTACGGACGCGAGGGGGGGGTTAGGCAGGCCTAGGAGGGACTAGTGGGCTGTGAGGAGAGGGTTTAGGTTGAGGGAAGAGAAGAGAAATGCAGCCCGGCGGCAGTTTCGGATACCGGAACTTCCGACGAAGGTACCGGCAACGGTACCGCTATACATTTAACGGTTGGGCTAACAGATGGACTCCGAATGCGACGAAACTTGACAGGCGGCCTGTCTACACTATAATAAGACCGCATGACAAGTTGCAACCCATTCCGAGAACATTTTTATGCCACTTATAAAATAATATTTTGGAGGTGCCGCGGGCGCGTGCGAGTGTGTCTGCACTCCGAACGGACAACGGAGAGAACCGGGAGAACCCAAATGGATGCAAGTTTTATGAAAACATATGGATGCGATGCACATGATGCTATGAGATGAGATGCATAACAAGAACAAAATGCAAAACAACAGACAAAACCCAACCACGGAGGAAATATCATATAGCATCTCTAGAAAAGGCAAGAGTTGGAGTTACGAATATGGAAAGTTGTATCCGGGGCGTTACACGCGCACACTCTCGATACGTCTTTCTCTCCCTCCCCCTCCCCCCACCCCAACAATGACAGCAGAAGGGTGACAACTCGATCTGATCATAATCTTTCAATTGGTTTCTCTCTGAAACATTGTGTCTTTGTGCCTCATACAGTAGCCCCCTCGATATGTAGATTTCTCACGCACGCACAGCTGTAGTGACGATGACGCTGAACCCAGTCTGCCTTGTTTTTACCGGCCTCATGTCATAGTTTTCACCCTGTTTTCTGTTAATTAACAAGGAAACCTTTTCTTTGTTACTACTAGTGAATCTGAAATCATTTGGGGTAGAATAAAATATATCACTTCAACCAAATTATCGCAGCAACTATTTTAAAAGAAACTAGCTAGCTACCCGTGCATTGCACGGAACATCAAGATGCATTTGTATGAGTAGTTTATCTTTAAAGGTTGAACGAGGGAAGGCCTTATTTGTGAACGTGGAGAGGCGTGTGGGTATATTTTTGCAAAATTTCCATAGTTTCTTTCCTATCCGTAAGATATAAATCCGACGGCCTATATTGCAGGATGGCACACACACCATCATCACCAACTCTGTTTTCTACTCCCGTCCGAAAATACTTGTCATCAAAATGGATAAAAAGAGATGTATCTAAAACTAAAATACATCTAGATACATTCCCTTTTATCCATTTTGATGACAAGTATTTCCGTACGGAGGGAGTATTTGTTTTTTAGTGATTTCAACAAGTGACTATGACCGAACCTTACCAACATAATCAGAAAAGTAGTCCATAATTTTGATGTTACACTCTTTTCTTGGCGGTGCAGTGCCATCTGGATACCTCATAAATAAATCAAGGAGAAATATGACCCCTTCCTAAAAAGACATACGGAGCAAAATGAGTGAATCTACACTCTAAAATATGTCTACATACACATCCGTATGTGGTAGGCCATTTGAAATTTTAAAAAGACAAATATTTAGGAACGAATGGAAGAGTAGACATGGAGATATATCTCCAGCATGGTCTACAACAAAAATGTGCTGGACTGGTTAGCGCCGAATGCTCGCTACGCGATGACATGAGTTTGAATTCTGTCTTTTAACTTTAGATTTGAGTACTTAGAATACAATATTAAGGATGGACTTGTTTCTTTTTAACTTTCTATACGAAGCTGTAGCCACCCTGCAAGTCACGTGTACACTGTACATGCAATTAACTTTTTATAGAGGGACAATCATGCATGCAATTAACTATAATGGATTGGATGTCACTCTATTATTTCCAGCATAAGAGCATCTCCAACGGCAGCCGGCAAATTTCCTCCCGCTTCCTTCCGCGGAGGATGACATCAAACGCCAGCGGCATAAATTTTCACAACTCTAACCAACCAGATGAAATTCATGCAAACACGAACTGATTTCATATAAGCATGAAGGATTTCGTATAAAAAAGCCGGATCTTCATATAAACATGATGAATTTCATTACATTTACATGAACTAATCGGTGCCAATCCGGCTCTCTTGGTATAATTACTACTCCCTATGTCCGGAAATACTTGTCCTAGAAATGGATGTATCTAGACTTATTTTAGTTATAGCTACATACAATTTATCCATTCTTAGAACAAATATTTCCCGCCAGCTGGAGAGGGAGTACATTTTCTAAATGGCTGCCCACGGATCCCTTTGTCTTCCTCATGTCCGTCAGACACTTGCGGGGTCGACGAAGGTTGAGATGAAGTAGCAAAGAAACCAACTAAATGTGTAGTCGTTGCCTCGGCGGTGGCCTTCATGGGTCCCAAGTGGCGGCGGCCTCCCGTGTTCTACTTCTCCTTGATGATGGCGGCGGACACGGAGAAGCTGGCCACCGACTCGTCGCTCTCCACGCACCCGGCTTCTGTCTCTGCCTGCATGGCGCTGCCGAAGGCACGGGGGGTGTAACGCCCCGGATTCGATGCGCCAGGTGTTCGCCAGATATTCGTCGTTGTTGACATGTTGTTTGCTTGCGTGTTGCATTTTATCATGTCATCATGTGCATTGCAGTGCATACATGTTCGCCTCATGCATCCGAGATTTTTCAATGTTGTCCGTTTTGCAATCCAGCACCCCTATGTCATCCGGTGTTCCCCTTTTGTCTCTCGTTGTGAGCGGGTGTTAAACGTTCTCGGAATGGACCGAGTCTTGCCAAGCGGCCTTGGTATACCACCGGCAGACCGCCTGTCAAGTTTTGTGCCATTTGGAGGTCGTTTGGTACTCCAACGGTTAACTGGGTAGCCGCAAAAGCCCCACTCTCTTTGCAGCCCAACACCCCCTCCAAAGTGGCCAAAAACCCATCAAATCCCCCTCCATGCTCTCGGTCGTTCGATCACGATCGCGTGGCCGAAAACCATGCCTCATTTGGACACTCCTAGCTCCCTCTACCTATAAATATGTGCCTCCCCCGTCCAATCGCAGATGAAACCCTAAAAACTTCCCCGCCGCCACCGGACATGTCCAACACCGGCCGGACACGTCCAGCTTCCACCTCACCCCGGCGAATCACGCGCCGCCACGTCACCCCGCCGCCCCTCTCCTCCAACCGCGCCTCGCCACGTGTCCCCACGGCCCTCCTCTCTCCACCGCGCCGCCGCGGGCCTGCCAAGCCCAAGGCCGGCCCGCTCGGCCCGTCCCGCC
>NC_041393.1:183224803-183231870 GCF_002162155.2 Triticum dicoccoides | reverse complement strand
GCCCGTGGAATCGTCGGCCTCTGCCCGAGCTCGCCGGCCGCCGCCGCCCATCCGTTCGCCGCCTCCGGTCGCCGCGCCTCGCGCCGGCGCCGGCCGCTCCTCGCCGGAGTTCCCCGCCGCCCGGATCTGGTCAGGTGGACCAGATCCACCACTCCGTCCAACCAAACTCCCCGCGCCCGAACCGGATCCCTCCGTCCCGCACCGTCCCGTCCCGCATTGACTTTTTGGAGGGTATTTTTTCATCTGAGTCCCAGATTTTCAGCATCTTCATGCCATGTTCATCGCATCATATCTCGGCATCCGTAGCTCTGTTTTGTGCGTGTAATATGTCAAAATGTTCGCCTCGACGAGTACTTCATTTCATTCCATTGCATCATGTTCATTTGAGTTTATATTAATGCCCAAATATTCGTTGCAATAGTGCTATATAATGTTGTCTACTGACTGTTAACAGAACATGCTCATTTGTCATTTTTGCCATGATTGATGCGTGCATCCTATGAGGTTGATGTCTACATGTGTTTTGATCTATTGCATGTCTTCTTTACAGAGGTTCTTACCATGTATTTTTGTGATCAATGTGGTGACTAGCACAAGCATGCAAACTAGGCTTTGTGATGTTGCTGATTTTAGTCCCTGTTCTGCTGTTATTTCGATGCCATGTAAACATGATGCTTCAGAGAGATCCATGCTTATTTTGAGATATTTCAGTAAGGATGTTTTGAACATATGGTTATGCTCTATCCATCCCTGCCCCTGGTTGCAATTATGGAGTAGCCTAGCATGTCATTTTCGTGCTCTACTTTTTCTACAAAATGTTTCCTGGCAGATTGTTTACATGTTATTCAATTTTGCCAAGGTTGTTGTAGTTGATCCTTGCATGCTATGAACTTGTTCTTGCCTTGGCTAGTGTCATAAACATGTCTTCTTGCTGATTCTATGCTTATCTTGTCATGCAATGACTTGTGGTGAGTGAATCAAGCTTGTTAAGTAGTGTACTCGTTGTTGCTGTTTTGCTAGACTGAATCTGTTATTTCGTGATGCTATGTAAACCTGCTGCTACAAATCATTCTATGCATATTCTGGAGATGTTCACTAAGGGTGTTTTGTTATACATGGCATGCTCCATCCATCCATGCCCCTGGTTGCATTTATAGCCTGTTGTAGCTCGTTGTTTCCTTGCTCCAAAGTTGCTAAATAATGTTGTTGTCAGCCTGTTAACATTAAGTTCAGTTGTTGCCATGCTTGTTGTTAGTGATCCATGCACCCTATGAACTTGCTCTTGCCATGCTTAGCTTCACAAACATGTCTTCTTACCGTTGGTTGCCTTGCCATGCCATGTATTTCTCTATGGTGAGCTGTACAAGCTCACCAACATACCTACTTATCGTTGTTCCTGCCATGTTTGCATCTGTCATATAACTTGCTATGTTTACATGGGTGCCATCATATTTTCTGTTCCTTTTTGGCTCATGGTCAGTAAGGGACTTTTGTGCTATGCAATTAGTAGATTCATGCCATGCCTTTTTTTGCCATGATAAGTTCCTGTAACATGTTGTTTGATAGCTCTAAACGTTGCAACCTAATATTATTTCTGCAAAGTCTGAAACTCATATTATTTGCAATCTTGCCATGTGTGTTTGAGCATGTTCTAGTGATTTCTGGAGATAGATCAGTGTTGATGTCTTGTTATGCTTTACCTGTACATCATGTCCATGCCTTTTGATCTTATGTTGATATGCTGTAGCATATTGTTTTGATGCTTGGAATATGCCAAGTTGCTATTTTGGACAGATTGTTGTTATGTCTTGTATAGAGTGTATGTGTTGAACCGTTGCTCCGTTTTGATTGTGCTTTATATGAAACTTGCTTGATTTTGCATGTAGTTTCATATTATCATGTTGCATCCTTGTTTTGGTATGTTTGCTTGATGTTTGTATGCATTTTGCATCAATGCCATGTTTATCTTGTTTTGCTCATAACTTTTAGGCCGTAGCTCCAAATCTAATAAACTTTATATGTAACTTGACTAGAATCTCGTGTAGATCCTCTTGGTGCATCTTAACTTGCTGTTTAACAACTTGAACATAAGGTTTATTCAGATCTGGACCAACTTCGAAATTTACATATGAGGACTTACCGGAATTGTCATATGTTGTTCTCGGCCTCATTTAAACTTGCCTTGATGTGTTGCTCTTGTTTGCATCATCTCTTGCCATGAGTAGCTTCATGTAGTCTTGTCATGCATCATACTTGTTTGTGCATCATGCCATGACTATGTGTGGTGTGTTTACCATGTTGTGTGCTTCTTCTCGATAGTTCCCGTTTCGTTGCGGTCGTGAGGATTCGTTCGTCTACGCTTGATTCGTCTTCGTGGCTTCATCTTCTTCATGGACTCGTTCTTCTTACTTGCGGGATTTCAGCCAAGATGACTGCTACCCTGGATCTCACTACAATCATGGCTATGCTAGTTGCTTCATTCTAGCGCTATGCTGCGTTACCTATCTTTTGCTCATCAAGCCTCCTAAATTGCCATGAACCTCTAACCTTTGACACCCTTCCTAGCAAACCATTGCTTGGCTATGTTACCGCTTTGCTTAGCCCTCTTATAGCGTTGCTAGTTGCAGGTGAAGTTGAAGATTGCTCCATGGTGGACAGGATTTTGGTTGGGATATCACAATATCTCTTATATTATTAATGCATCTATATACTTGGTAAAGGGTGGAAGGCTCGGCCTTATGCCTGGTGTTTTGTTCCACTCTTGCCTCCCAAGTTTCCGTCATACCGGTGTTATGTTCCCGGATTTTGCGTTCCTTACGCGGTTGGGTGATTTATGGGACCCCCTTGACAGTTCGCTTTGAATAAAACTCCTCCAGCAAGGCCCAACCTTGGTTTTACCATTTGCCTCACCATCACCTACATTTCCCTTGGGAGTAATTAACCCGAGGGTCATCTTTATTTTAGCCCCCCCGGGCCAATGCTTGTCTAAGTGTTGGTCCAAACCGAGCGATGTCCGGCGCCCCCTGGGCAATCAGGGTGTATGCCAACCCGACGTCTGGCTCATCCGGTGTGCCCTAAGAACGAGATATGTGCAGCTCCTATCGGGATTTGTCGGCACAGCGGGAGGTCTTGCTGGTCTTGTTTTACCATTGTCGAAATGTCTTGTAAACCGGGATTCCGAGTCTGATCGGGTCTTCCTGGGAGAAGGTATATCCTTCGTTGATCGCGAGAGCTTATCATGGGCTAAGTTGGGACACCCCTGCAGGGTATAATCTTTCGAAAGCCGTGCCTGCAGTTATAGGCAGATGGGAATTTGTTAATGTCCGGTTGTAGATAACTTGACACCAGATACGGATTAAAACGCATCAACCGCGTGTGTAGCCGTGATGGTCTCTTTTCGGCGGAGTCCGGGAAGTGAACACGGTTTTTGGGTTATGTTTGACGTAAGTAAGAGTTCAGGATCACTTCTTGATCATTGCTAGCTTCACAACCGTTCCGCTTGCTCTCTTCTCGCTCTTATTTGCGTATGTTAGCCACCATATATGCTTAGTCGCTACTGCAACCTCACCACTTTACCCCTTCCTTTCCCTTTAAGCTTTGCTAGTCTTGATACCCATGGTAATGGGATTGCTGAGTCCTCGTGGCTCACAGATTACTACAAGAATAGTTTCAGGTACAGGTTTTGCGACAATCTTGACGTGAGAGCGATGTTTGCTTGTCTTGGAGTTCTTCTTCTGCTTATTCTTCGATCAGGGGATAGGTTCCAGGTCGGCAGCCTGGGCTAGCACGGTGGATGTCGTTTGAGTTTCTGTTTGTGTTTCATCCGTAGTTGGATGGTGCTCTTATGTAAGATGATGTTGTATTCGTGTGGCTTTGTATGCCTCTTGTATGTATCCTCATCTATTATGTAATGTTGATGTAATGATATCCACCTTGCAAAAGCATTTCAATATGCGGTTCTATCCTTGGTGGGACCGTCGAGTCTCTTTAGGATAGTATCGCATATTGGCGTGACAAGTTGGTATCAGAGCCTCGACCGACCCTAGGAGCCCCCTTGATTGATCGTGTAGTTTGGCCGTTGTTGAGTCTAAAAAAACTGATTTCGAAGTCTAGTTATATCGGAGAGTAGGAATTCTTTTTACTCCTCAGCCTCTTCGTCGCTCTGGTCAGGAATCTTGACGTACGTGTTTTGAATTGCTCCTCTTCCCATTCAAATTTTTCTTTAGGTTCACGCAGTTGGTTTTTTCCGATCGTTGGTTCTCAGCTATTTTCATCCGGTGTATTTCTCGTCAAGTTGACTCGACCCTCTTCATCTTTGCCAAGTTCAATTCCTCAGTTGTTTTCTTTTCCCACCCGCCCACCCCCTTTTCTTCTTGGAGCCGGAGTCCATAATTGAGTATCCATCCTACTCGTGCGAAGTCTTTGCTTTCTTTCCTCAATGATTTCAACCGGTGTTTTTCTGTTCAAGATATTCGTCGGTTCCCCCTTGCAAGTTGCCTTTGTTTTCCCACCTTCCCACCCTTTTCTTCCCGGAGTATGACTCTCTCTTGACCATCTATCTCATTCGTGCGGAACCCCTTCAGTCTTTCGTAAATTATTTCAACCGGTGAATTCTCGTTTTGTTCGACATTCTTCATCTCTTTTCCTTTTGGGTGGATTCAATTCCATTTTTGGTAGTGATTATATTCTTTCCCTCAGCTCAAGTGTTTTCTCTGCTCATTCGCCTCTTACCAGTTTATCCTTCCGGAGTGCTCAAGACATCTCAGGAGATTCGTCTGTGTTTGAATTAATTCGAGGTTGTCACCTCATTCAAATATTTCAATCATTCCTGTGCATCGTCTACCTCTACAACAACCCTTTCCAACGGTGTTTTCTTTTAGCGGGCCCTAACCCACAGGTCTTTTCCCAGGATCTTACCTGACTCTTCTAATTCCCCCAGAGTGATTCTCAATTCTTTCCAAGTGTGACGTAAGAATGAATTTCATCAGTCACATGCCTTCTCCAATATCTCTTTCAAATTCTTTTCATTGTTGGCTCAACCTCTTCGCTTTTCATTCTACCAGAGTACCTCAGTAATTTTGGTGGTGTTTCTCGTCGTCATTTGAAGATCGAAGAAGGGTTTTTCTCTAAATCTTGCCCGTTCTATTGAGGACGCATGGTTCTACGTCTTGTATCCTCGCAAATTATTCCATTTGTCAGATATTCTTTTCTTACCCATCCGGAGTATGTCAGGAGTTGATTTGTGTTTCTTTTCACCGGAGGCCATTGTCCCAGAAGAATTCTTCGTCCTCACATTTCAGCTACCGTTATCCAATTATCCCGGTGATTCAGTCTCTTTCATCAGTCATTTTCGAATTCTTACGGTGGTTCGTTGAAGATTCTTTTTCCTTGATTATCATTTTAATCCATTCGTTCTTTCGAATCCTACCGGTGGCTCAGGAAGACCTTCTCAAGTTTGTGACATGTCACTTCTTAATCCTTTTCAAGAAGAATAAGTGGTATGCAAAATCCATTGTTTGTCATCAATTTAATTTGATGAAGGATAAGCATACAATAAATCTTATTCTTATTCCATCCAAGTGAGTAATCCTTTCCTTCGGAGTTTATCCTTCATGAATAAATTCTAGTTCGAAGTGTTTTCATCTTTTCTTTTCCGGAGTTCAAATCTTCCTCGGCCAACTCGTCGGAACCTCCATCTAAATCATCGCAAGCTTTAATCTTTTTCTTTAATCCTTCAATTCTATATCATTGTCCTTTTGTTTACCGGAGTTCTTCATGGTGGTTCTTCATGATTTAATTCATTCTTCAAGAGTTCATCAAGATTCTTGTTGGTGGAGCTCAAGTTTTATTCTTCTTGCATCTCAAAGTGCAAATAATTCTCCGTATTCTTTTGAAGTGGAGTTTTGTATTCTTCGTTCATCTCAGCAATTCAACCATTTGTTTGTGGCATAATTTCACCTCAAGTTTTGAGATGTCTTTCTATAAATCCACATCAAGCTTATTCTTTCGTTGTTGATTTTCTCAACAACTCCATTCAATCATTCCAAATTATTTTCATTTAATACTCTTTCAATTCTTCCGGAGGCATTGTGATGTCCCTCTCATCAAGTGTCATCCCATCTTGTGAAGTTCATGTTCTATTCCTTCCATTTTCAGTCGGTGTGCTGCCTAAATCCTTTCAGTCTTATTTGTTTCTTATCTCGTTCTAATCGGAGTGGTTTCATAGTCTATCGGATTCCGTGAGCTTTCGATTCTCGTCATTCTTGTCGTTCCTCTCTTCTTCTCGAGTGCTCTCGATTCCTTGCTTTTTCTTTGAGTTCTTGTTTCACCTCATCCCTTTTCCCTTCCGTATCAGTCCTAAGATCTCGGGACGAGATCTCTTGTTAGTGGAGGAGTGTTGTAACGCCCCGGATTCGATGCGCCAGGTGTCCGCCAGATATTCGTCGTTGTTGCCATGTCGTTTGCTTGCGTGTTGCATTTTATCATGTCATCATGTGCATTGCAGTGCATACGTGTTCGTCTCATGCATCCGAGCTTTTTCCCTGTTGTCCGTTTTGCAATCCGGCACTCCTATGTCATCCGGCGTTCCCCTTTTGTCTCTCGTTGTGAGCGGGTGTTAAACGTTCTCGGAATGGACCGAGTATTGCCAAGCGGACTTTGTATACCACCGGTAGACCGCCTGTCAAGTTTCGTGCCATTTGGAGGTCGTTTGGTACTCCAACGGTTAACTAGGTAACCGCAAAAGCCCCTCTCTCTTTGCAGCCCAACACCCCCTCCAAAGTGGCCCAAAACCCATCCAAACCCCCTCCATGCTCTCGGTCGTACGATCACGATGGCCGAAAACCGTGCCTCATTTGGACACTCCTAGCTCCCTCTACCTATAAATATGTGCCTCCCCCGTCCAAATCGGAGATGAAACCCTAAAAACTTCCCCGCCGCCGCCGAACATGTCCAACTCCGGCCGGACACGTCCAGCTTCCAACTCACCCCGGTGAATCACGCGCCGCCATGTCACCCCGCCGCCCCTCTCCTCCAACCGCGCCTCGCCACGTGTCCCCGCGGCCGTC
>NC_041393.1:183179270-183224344 GCF_002162155.2 Triticum dicoccoides | reverse complement strand
GTCGGCGCCGGCCGCTCCTCGTGCCGGCGCCGGCCGCTCCTCGCCGGAGTTCTCCGCCGCCCGGATCTAGTCAGGTGGACCAGATCCACCACTCCGTCCAACCAAATGCCCCGCGCCCGAACCGGATCCCTCCGTCCCGCACCGTCCCGTCCCGCGTTGAATTTTCGGAGGGTATTTTTTTGTCTAAGTCCCAGATTTTCAGCATTTTCATGCCATGTTCATCGCATCATATCTCGGCATCCGTAGCTCCGTTTTGTCCGTGTAATATGCCAAATTGTTCGTCTCGACGAGTACTTCAGTTATTCCATTGTATCATGTTCATTTGAGTTCATATTAATGCCCGAATATTCCTTGCAAGAGTGCTATATAATGTTGTCTACTGACTGTTAACAGAACATGCTCATTTGTCATTTTTGCCATGATTGATGTGTGCATCCTATGAGGTTGATGTCTACATGTGTTTTGATCTATTGCATGTCTTCTTTATAAAGGTGCTTACCATGTATTTTTGTGATCAATGTGGTGACTAGCACAAGCATGCAAACTAGGCTTTGTGATGTTGCTGATTTTAGTCTCTGTTCTGCTGTTATTTCGATGCCATGTAAACATGATGCTTCAGAGAGATCCATGCTTATTTTGAGATACTTCAGTAAGGATGTTTTGAACATATGGTTATGCTCTATCCATCCCTGCCCATAGTTGCAATTATGGAGTAGCCTAGCATGTCATTTTCGTGCTCTACTTTTTCTACAAAATGTTTCCTGGCAGATTGTTTACATGTTATTCAATTTTGCCAAGGTTGTTGTAGTTGATCCTTGCATGCTATGAACTTGTTCTTGCCTTGGTTAGTGTCATAAACATGTCTTCTTGCTGATGCTATGCTTATCTTGTCATGCAATGACTTGTGGTGAGTGAATCAAGCTTGTTAAGTAGTGTACTCGCTGTTGCTGTTTTGCTAGACTGAATCTGTTATTTCTTGATGCTATGTAAACCTGCTGCTACAAATCATTCTATGCATATTCTGGAGATGTTCACTAAGGGTGTTTTGTTATACATGGCATGCTCCATCCATCCATGCCCCTGGTTGCATTTATAGCCTGCTGTAGCTTGTTGTTTCCTTGCTCCAAAGTTGCTAAATAATGTTGCTGTCAGCCTGTTAACATTAAGTTCAGTTGTTGCCATGCTTGTTGTTAGTGATCCATGCACCCTATGAACTTGCTCTTGCCATGCTTAGCTTCACAAACATGTATTCTTATTGTTGGTTGCCTTGCCATGCCATGTATTGCTCTGTGGTGAGCTATACAAGCTCACCAACATGCCTATTTATCGTTGTTCCTGCCATGTTTGCATCTGTCATATAACTTTCTATGTTTACATGGGTGCCATCATATTTTCTGTTCCTTTTTGGCTCATGGTCAGTAAGGGACTTTTGTGCTATGCAATTAGTAGATTCATGCCATGCCTTTGTTTCCCATGATAAGTTTATGGAACATGTTGTTTGATAGCTCTAAACGTTGCAACCTGATGTTATTTCTGCAAAGTCTGAAACTCATATTATTTGCTATCTTGCCATGTGTGTTTGAGCATGTTCTAGTGATTTCTGGAGATAGATCAGTGTTCATGTCTTGTTATGCTTTACATGTACATCATGTCCATGCCTTTTGTTCTTATGTTGATATGTTGTAGCATATTGTTTTGATGCTTGCAATATGCCAAGTTGTTGTTTTGGAAAGATTGTTGTTATGTCTTGTATAGAGTGTATGTGTTGAACCGTTGCTCCGTTTTGATTGTGCTCTATATGAAACTTGCTTGATTTTGCATGTAGTTTCATATTATCATGTTGCATCCTTGCTTTGGTGTGTTTGCTTGATGTTTCTATGCATTTTGCATCAATGCCATGTTTATCTTGTTTTGCTCATAACTTTTAGGTCGTAGCTCCAAATCTAATGAACTTTATATGTAACTTGACTAGAATCTCATGTAGATCCTCTTGGTGATCTTAACTTGCTGTTTAACAACTTGAACATAAGGTTTATTCAGATCTGGACCAACTTCAAAATTTACATATGAGGACATACCGGAATTTTCATATGTTGTTCCCGGCCTCATTTAAACTTGCCTTGATGTGTTGCTCTTGTTTGCATCATCTCTTGCCATGAGTAGCTTCATGTAGTCTTGTCATGCATCATACTTGTTTGTGCATCATGCCATGTCTATGTGTGGTGTGTTTACCATGTTGTGTGCTTCTTCTCGATAGTTCCCATTTCGTTGCGGTCATGAGGATTTGTTCGTCTACGCTTGATTCGTCTTCGTGGCTTCATCTTCTTCATGGACTCGTTCTTCTTCCTTGCGGGATTTCAGGCAAGATGACCGCTACCCTGGATCTCACTACTATCATTGCTATGCTAGTTGCTTCGTTCTATCGCTATGCTGTGTTACCTATCTTTTGCTCATCAAGCCTCCTAAATTGCCATGAACCTCTAACCTTTGACACCCTTCCTAGCAAACCATTGCTTGGCTATGTTACCGCTTTGCTCAGCCCTCTTATAGCGTTGCTAGTTGCAGGTGAAGTTGAAGATTGCTCCATGGTGGACAGGATTTTGGTTGGGATATCACAATATCTCTTATATTATTAATGCATCTATATACTTGGTAAAGGGTGGAAGGCTCGGCCTTATGCCTGGTGTTTTGTTCCACTCTTGCCTCCCTAGTTTCCGTCATACCGGTGTTATGTTCCCGAATTTTGCGTTCCTTATGCGGTTGGGTGATTTATGGGACCCCCTTGACAGTTCGCTTTGAATAAAACTCCTCCAGCAAGGCCCAACCTTGGTTTTACCATTTGCCTCACCATCACCTACATTTCCCTTGGGAGTAATTAACCCGAGGGTCATCTTTATTTTAGCCCCCCTGGGCCAATGCTTGTCTAAGTGTTGGTCCAAACCGAGCGATGTCCGGCGCCCCCTGGGCAATCAGGGTCTATGCCAACCCGACGTCCGGCTCATCCAGTGTGCCCTGAGAACGAGATATGTGCAGCTCCTATCGGGATTTGTCGGCACAGCAGGAGGTCTTGCTGGTCTTCTTTTTCCATTGTCGAAATGTCTTGTAAACCGGGATTCCGAGTCTGATCGGGTCTTCCTGGGAGAAGGTATATCCTTCGTTGATCGCGAGAGCTTATCATGGGCTAAGTTGGGACACCCCTGCAGGGTATAATCTTTCGAAAGCCGTGCCTACGGTTATAGGCAGATGGGAATTTGTTAATGTACGGTTGTAGATAACTTGACACCAGATACGAATTAAAACGCATCAACCGCGTGTGTAGCCGTGATGATCTCTTTTCGGCGGAGTCCGGGAAGTGAACACGGTTTTTGGGTTATGTTTGACATAAGTAGGAGTTCAGGATCACTTCTTGATCATTGCTAGCTTCATGACCATTCCGCTTGCTCTCTTCTCGCTCTTATTTGCGTATGTTAGCCACCATATATGCTTAGTCGCTGCTGCAACCTCACCACTTTACCCCTTCCTTTCCCTTTAAGCTTTGCTAGTCTTGATACCCATGGTAATGGGATTGCTGAGTCCTCGTGGCTCACAGATTACTACAACAACAGTTTGAGGTACAGGTTTTGCGATGATCTTGACGCTAGGGCGATGTTTGCTTTTCTTGGAGTTCTTCTTCTGCTTCTTCTTCGATCAGGGGATATGTTCCAGGTCGGCAGCCTGGGCTAGCAGGGTGGATGTCATTCGAGTTTCTGTTTGTGTTTCATCCGTAGTTGGATGGTGCTCTTATGTAAGATTATGTTGTATTCGTGTGGCTTTGTATGCCTCTTGTATGTATCCCCATCTATTATGTAATGTTGATGTAATGATATCCACCTTGCAAAAGCGTTTCAATATGCGGTTCTATCCTTGGTGGGACCGTCGAGTCTCTTTAGGATAGTATCACATATTGGGCGTGACAGGAGGCGCCGCCACCGCAGACACTGGTGGCGCGGTACGATGCAGCAGCGACGACGCCCGTACCGGCGTGGCGGCGCAACTCGCCACTCCTCATCGAGCTGAACTGGAGCAGCGAGTTGCTAAACCACGCGCCTGCTTTGGGCGGCAACTGGCTCCATCGGGCCAAGCGAGGTTCATGAAGCACCGAGCTGCCCCGCCCGTATCAGGAGGGCTCGGCAGGCCACCCAGCCAGGTAATATGCCGGAGAACGGCTCCTCGGAAGCCATCGGAAGAGTGGAGAAAATGGTGAAGGAGGAGATGGGGAGCGGCGGAGGGGTGCGATTCTTGCCCGCTGTCTGCCTGGCCTCATGTAAACAAAGGGCGGACAGTAGGATCTTAGCCGGCATCTGGCCTCGTTTAAATTGAGTGCACACGGCAGGATCTCGGCCGCTGTTATGTTTAATTCTGGCTCGCTCATGAACAGACGTGTGGCCGGAGTAGGATTCTTGGTTTGCATGCGGGTTTAACTGAGGGGTTTGATGGAGGCGAGGAGGCGTGTTCAGCCGGGCGTGTAGCGGGCGGTGCAGTACTATTCGATTTGACAGCAGTAATGAGCCGTCAAATCACAAAGGCCCTTGCCTCTTGTGAAACCGACCAAGCTAGACTGCCCCGCCCTCTAGCCTTTTAAAAAATGCATATACTCCACTTTTGTACAGTGGTAGTTTTGATGGATTGCGCCATGGAGCAAAACGTGAAATTAAAAAAAAGGTGGTACATATAGAGAGCGCTCGTCGCCAAATTATGCATATATTACTATTAAAAAAGCTAGTACGTGCTTAAATGGGGTGCTAAATTCTATTAAAGAAATACTAGTAGTATGTACATACTAAAGAGTTAAAGTAACACGAAGAAACATAACATAGTTCTGCTGGGGGCTCGGCATAACACACCCCTCAAATTAAACTAAGCACACCTAAAATTAAACTATGCAACTAATCCGGTAGACACTGCATTCGAACCACCATGAGCAACAACACTGACACATTACTCACTCGGAGTCTTCGTCCATGTCCTCGACTTCGTCCTTGTCCCTCTTCCTCTTGGCTGATACTTCTTTGCTTGAACCGCACACTTGGCTCTTGCTCTTCGTCCAACCCTTGTAGATATTGAAACAAAGGTAGCCATCCATTGCAGCGTAGTGGATGTGGTCTATATCTAGTACATTCCGCTGCCATGCATGACGATGAAATGTGTATTGAGGTTTCTCCAGTTTACCGTATGAAGGTGAACCATGGCTCCTGCCAGGGTCAACATTGAAGGCTGGACACTGGAGGGCCGCAGCCGATTCTTTTGGAGGTCGAAGGGGTTGCCTACAACGAGGCCTATCCGACCCAGGACATCCATGTCGTTCCTAAAGTCTACAGTAACGAATTTTACTAGGTTGCTCTTGAGGAAGTTCTTAAAATCCAGGCATTTAACGTCGGCATGGCATATGTGGTAGACCAAGCATAAGTCATGCATGGAAACCAGGATCATGGCGGGCTTCTTCCTCTCTTCCTCCTTTAGATCCTTCTCTCGTTCCAGGATTGTGGTGTACTCAACATCTAGCCCAGTGACCCACTCATCATCTGAGTTTTTGAACATGCATCTGGAGCGAGAAAGGCATCCTTTCATCGTCGCGCAAGAACGGGTGTAGATGACGTCAAACTCATCACCGGTGATGGTTCTAACCTTGTACACACCGCTGATCATGGAGATTTGGGACGCCATGGATTTGGGAGGAGGTTTAGGATTAGGGGAACTGCCATAATGTGAAAGGACAGGACGACTAGGAGTCAACCACCATAATATTAAAGGACGTGCGGGGACGAGTAGGAGCGAACTGCCAGCGTGCGAATGGTAGGGTAGTGGCTTTCCATTCACCCATGATATGGGCTTCCGAGAGCCCTTGGATCTGAGATCGAATGGTATTGCCTGATTCTAGACCTATGGGTGAGGGAGTCTTGGATTAGGGGGTATCCAGACAGCCGGACTATATACTTTGGCTGGACTGTTGGACCATGAAGATACAAGATTCAAGACTTCGTCCCGTGTCCGGATGGGACTCTCCTTTGCGTGGAAGGCAAGCTTGGCGATTCGGATGTTAGATCTCCTTCTCTGTAACCGACTTTGTGTAACCCCAGCCTCATCCGCTGTCTGTATAAACCGAAGGGTTTAGTCTGTAGGACAAGAACAATCATAATCACAGGCTAGCTCTTAGGGTCTAGCCTCTATGATCTCTCGGTAGATCAACTCACTACTAGGGAAAGGGCGATAGATTATATGGACACTAATGGCGCACCAGACATGTGGTGCGCCACTACTATATACTAATGGCGCACCATGTGTCGGTGCGCCATTAGTGTCCAAATACTAATGGCGCACCACATACACGGTGCGCCATTAGTAGCAACTTTTTTATTTTTTTTCAAAACTAGTAATGGCGCATCAGGGGATAGTGCGCCATTACTAGTTAAACTAGTAATGGCGCACCACATCCACGGTGCGCCACTAGTAAAAAAATTTCAATTTTTTATTTTTTTTCGAAACTAGTAATTGCGCACCAGGGTGTGGTGCGCCATTACTAGTTTAGTAATGGCGCACCACACCCACGGTGCGCCATTAGTAAAAAAAATTTAATTTTTTTTTCATTTTTTATTCTTTTTTCAAAACTAGTAATGGCGCACCACATACACGGTGTGCCATTACTAACTTGGCCCAAAAATTCCATCGAATGCACCCCCCCCCCTATGGACCGCCTTTTCAGTTTAAAAAAAATAAAAGAAAATGATGGAAATATTAAAAAAATAAAAGAAAATAAGTTTCCCATGTGATATGTGGTCTAGTTGGGAAAATTTGCAAATGTGAATTTTGACTTTATTTGCAAAATCTCTCTGGAATTTTTAAAATGGGCATAACTTTTGCATACTAACTCGGATAAATAAGTTTTTTATATGAAAAATCATCTACTCGAAAAGTTACATCCAAATTTAACACGGGGAACCTTGTTAAACATTTTCAAAATCCTCAAAAACCTAACAGAAAAAAGTTACGGGGCTTTTAAGATATGGAGGCAAAAAAATTCAAAAAAATTTGAACTTACTAGTGGCGCACCATTTGCTAGGTGCGCCACTTGTAACAGAAAAAAAAAATAGTTTTGAATTTTTTCGGATTTTTTAAAATATGATATGTAATATGAATGGAAGTTTGAAATAATTTTTCAAAATTTTATCATACTCATGAACATGAACAAAGTCCTAAACATCAACAAGGTTTAATAGGATTGATATGCTAGATATATCAACAAGTGCGTGTGAAGTGAGCTGGTGCTTGGGTTGGATAGAACTCTTAAGTTAAGCATGCTTGGGCTGGAGTAGTATGAGGATGGGTGACCTTTCGGGAAGTTTGACAACGGAGTATGATTTGACCTAAGATTAAGCATATTGACCCGAGATTAAGCCATAATGACCCGAGATTAAGAAAAAAAATTGAAATTTTTTTTTTTTGAAATTTTTTTTTTACTAATGGCGCACTCCTATGGGGTGCGCCATTACTAAGTGAGATAGTAATGGCGCACCTCTAGGCATACTAATGGCGCACTACAGGTGCGCCATTAGTCAAAAATACTAGTGGCGTGGTACTAGTGGCACACCAGTAGTGTGCCATTAGTAGGCAAAACTCGTGCGCCACTTGTAGGCCTTTTCCTAGTAGTGACTCTTGTAATGCTCATATCATCAAGATCAATCAAGCAGGAAGTAGGGTATTACCTCCATCGAGAGGGCCCGAACCTGGGTAAAACATCGTGTCCCCAGCCACCTGTTACCATTGGCCTTAGACGCACAGTTCGGGACCCCCTACCCGAGATCTGCCGGTTTTGAGACCGACATCCTTCAATTAACAACGCGGACTAGGGTGAGACTTTTCTCCCCAGACAGATCTTCATGGTTGGCGGCTTCGTACTGCGGGCCAATTCACTTGGCCATCTGGAGTAGATCGACAGCTACGCCCCTGGCCATCAGGTGAGATTCGGAAACTTGAATTACACAGCCGACATCCGAGGAGCCTTGATCTTCGATGGATTCGGGCCTGCGTCAGGAGCGCCGAATGGTCACGACGAGCACGACCTGGATCTGCCGTCGGACAGTATTCGGGATATCGCACCTGCAGCAGCCCCGGAACTAAATCCAGGGCAGAGCGCGTCGTCCGAGGACGGGTGGATGGACCCCGCCATGGAGACCGCATACTCATTGGCGTTGGAGCCGAACAGAGACTCCACCTCTAAGGAAATCTGTGTCGCCGGACCCCGGGACTTGTTTCCGGCTGTAGGTCCCGGACCGCGCATCCGTGCCCATCGAAGCTGATTGGGCACCAATCATGGAGTTCACCACCGCGGATATCTTTCAGCACCCACCCTTTGGTGACGTGCTAGACTCTTTAAGGTCTCTCTCTTTGTCAGAGGACTCTTGGCTGAACTGTGTGTGGCTCGAGGGGGATTCGGACGATGAAGAAAATCGCCGCCCACCCACCACCCACTTAATAGCCACTGTCGATGACCTAACAGACATGCTTGACTTCGACTCCGACGACATCGACGGTATGGACGCCAGTGCAGGGGACGATTTGGAACCACCGCCCACGGGGCGCTGGACGACCACCTCATCATATGATATATACATGGTGGACACGCCTAAGGAGGACAATGGCGACAAAAAGGACACAACAAAGGATAAACCCCCCGGACAAAAGCCAAAACAACGGCGCAGGCACCGCTCTAAGTCCAGCCAGTAAAAATAGCGATAACAACGCTAGAAAAATTGACAACCCGGTCAACTCCAAAGGCAACAACGACCATATGGACCCAGCGATGGAGCAGGATGAGCCAGGTCACGCCGAACACAGCGCGGAGCAGACGCCCGATCACAGCGATCCCGAGGGCCGAAGTCATCAACCTGCCTCCGGAGAAGAGTACAGTTCGGCGATGATGCATTCATCATCCCGGAAAAATGTTTGGAACGAGATAACCTCCATAGAAGGCTTATGGCCACTGCGAGAAGCCTAAAGAAGCAGAAGCAAAGGCTTAAGGCCACGCAGGATACGCTCAACCGCAGATGGAATAAACTGCTAGACACTGAAGAAAAATATGGCGACGATCGCCACACAAAGAGCTACCCAAAGCGCAAGCTACTGCCCGAATTCGACGATGAGGCCATAAAGCCCATTCCACCGAAGAACAATACAGCCAATCGACTGGAACAACCACTTCATGGCCGCGATAGAGCAGCTACTGACACTGCACACGATTTACGTGAGCTCCTGGACAAAAAGGCCGGCGCGACCAGGTCCATCTATGGATCTAGAGGACATGCTCCGGCGCAGGATTACGGTCACCAAGACGATCACACTGATCGAATACCAGTTCGAATTCAACACCGGACACAACAACAGTCGACAGCATGCCACGACATGTCCAGATACCAAGGGGCTGTGCACCCTCTGTGCTTCACCGATGAGGTGCTAGATCATGAATTTCCACAGGGATTCAAACCCATGAACATAGAGGCATACGACGGAACGACAGACCCTAGGGTCTGGATTGAGGATTTTATCCTTCATATTCACATGGCTCGTGGGGATGACCTCCACGCCACCAAATACCTTCCCCTCAAGTTGAAAGGGCCAGCTCGGCATTGGTTGAAAAGCCTCCCCGAAAATTCAATCCAAAGTTGGGAGGAACTGGAGGACGCTTTCAGGGCCAATTTTCAAGGGACCTATGTCTGACCTTCGGTCGCAGCCATTATACAACAGCCCGGAGAGTCAGCCCGTAAGCTTTGGAACAGATTTCTCACTAAGAAGAATCAAATTGTCGATTTTCTGGATGCCGAAGCCCTAGCGGCCTTCAAGCACAGTATCCGAGATGAGTGGCTCGCCAGACACCTCGGCCAAGAAAAGCCGAGGACAATGGTGGCCTTAACAAGCCTTATGACCCACTTCTAGACAGGTGAGGA
The DNA here is from genome assembly GCF_002162155.2 of Triticum dicoccoides. NCBI lineage: Eukaryota > Viridiplantae > Streptophyta > Magnoliopsida > Poales > Poaceae > Triticum > Triticum dicoccoides. Next base: position 183,214,367 of record NC_041393.1, on the reverse strand, counting down.
CAGTTGGTTGGCCCGTAGAGGCACCAGTGACCCAGGCACATCCGAAATTAGGGATGGCAACGGGAAGCCACGGCGCAATAAAAACAAGCGTCGAAACAAGGAAGAAAATCCGGACAACTCGGCGGTCAACGCCGGATTCAGGGGCTCTCGACCCGGTCAACGAAAGAAGCCATTCAAAGGAGGCAAAGAGGGACCGTCCGGCCTGAACAATGTCCTGGACAGATTGTGCCAAATTCATGGCACCCCCGAAAAACCTGCGAATCACACTCACAGAGAATGCTGGGTCTTCAAGCAGGCCGGCAAGTTAAATGCCGAACACAAGGGAAGGGAAACACCAAGTGAATACAAGCATGAGCCTCTCCAACCGAACACTAGGGGACAGAAAAAATTCCCACCAGAAGTCAAAACAGTAAACATGATCTATGCGACTCACATACCAAAGAGAAGGCGCAAACGCGCACTCAGAGACGTATATGCTGTAGAGCCCGTCGCCCCCAAATTCAACCCCTGGTCGGCCTGCCCGATCACTTTTGATCACAGGGACCACCCGACTAGTATCCGTCATGGAGGATCGGCTACCTTGGTGCTTGACCCAATAATCGATGGATACCATCTCACTCGTGTCCTCATGGACGGCGGCAGTAGTATCAATCTGATATATCAGGACACTGTCCGCAAGATGGGGATAGACCCATCCAGAATCAGCCAAAGTAACACCACCTTTAAAGGAGTGATACTAGGCATTGAGGCCCGTTGTAGGGGCTCCCTCGTATTAGAGGTGACATTCGGTTCTCCCGACAACTTCAGAAGCGAAGAATTACTCTTCGACATCGCTCCCTTCCGAAGCGGTTATCATGCATTACTCGGAAGAATGGCCTTCGCTGGCTTCAATGCAGTACCGCACTACGCCTACCTTAAACTCAAGATGCCTGGTCCACAGGGCGTCATCACTGTTAGCGGAAACACAGAGAGTTCCTTATGTGCGGAAGAGTATGTGGCGACTCTAGCAGCCGGACACTAAGCGGCCTCTCCTATCAGAATGCATGATCGGTCGTTAAGACCACACACACAGTTAGACGAGTCCGGCGCACCACCGTCGGTAACAGCCCAGATAAACCTGAGTGGGTGCTATACATATACCCCCCATAGAGGGCATCAAGGGCTTAAAACATGTAATAAAGACCACCATTTGGCTTCACCTTATTAACATGCCAATGTCTCACATTTCTACTATCCATTGAGAATAAACAACTTTTCGCACACTTACGCCATACTCTTTTACATGAGTTTTCCTTTTTACAGACACCGTTTGTGCGACACCCTTCCAGGACACGGCACAACAGAGACAAAGGCGCAGACATGCAGCAGGGCCCCGCTCAAAGGTTTCTCTTTAGATTAAGCCCCTGTGTAAACCTTCTTTACTGTCTCTTGTTGCTTGACATCCCATGGGTATTCAATACATCCACAGGGGATACTAGCGTTATTGGCATTTCGCCACGACAGATTAATGCACGTACCGAGAAATACAGGGTTCATAATCAAGGGCACTACTCAATGCAGTATATGTTATAAAGTCCGAATACCTTCGGGAGTGCTCGGCGTCGCGAGTTTGGCCTTATATGCATCAGCTCCGAATCATGTCTTTGGTCAAATGTTGGGTTTGCCCGGCTCCTAGGTTTGCTGCCTTACGTTCCATTCTATCGGCTAAGGCGGCCAAAGGAGAACTACTGCGATTGTGCCCTGGTTATTCCGAATGAGCACCTCAGTAGAGAAAGTCGAAAACTAACTGTCATGATACAGCGAGAGACTGGTCAACCACTCGAGGACTCATCGGAATCTTCAGGATTCCTCCACATTAACAAAGGACCATTTCCCGGTCATGTACATACGCGCCCGTATCCGGATGCACGCGAAGGCACCAGGGGCTACATAGTAGCCCCACCGTCAAACTCCTATGGTTAAGTGAAAGTGTTAAAGCTATATAGTCTGGTTGCCTAGTTCGACGTGCGATCACCTCCTTAATGGACCAAGACGTTAGATCAAGTGTGATTACGCACATTTTTGCAAACACCCCCGCATTATATGCATGGGGGCTGAAGCCAACGACTGCTAACTTTCAGGTTATATATATACATCAAACGGCCCCATAGGAGGCACTATAACACTTTCGGGCGGAAGTATAAACATAGCCTCTATAATTAAAGTAGAATTGTTTTTACAATTGAATGACTTGTCACTCGCACATGACACTCTTCGAGCACTGAGCCTCTATTAAACGGGCACCTATTGTGACCTGCTCAAAATAGTGCTCGGCTGGGTCCTGGCTTCCTGCCAGACTCTGGGTTGCAACGCTAGTGGCCTCCATATCCGCCCAATATGTTTTAACACGGGCAAGAGCCATCCGCGCACCCTCTATGCATGCCGACCTCTTCATGGCATTGATTCACGATATGGCACCAAGGAATTGTTGCACTAAACCAAAATAACTGCCCGGCCTTGGTCCCTACGGCCATAGATGGTATATTACAGACCTCATTGCAAGACCGGACAACCTATGGAGCTCGGACATAGAAGCCATCCTCTCACTCAATGGCAGCAGGCGCGTTGGAGCAATGAATTATGACAAGAACAAACTTTCTACTTCATTATCTTTTTTATCCTTGAAGAACTTGGTCGCATCAGCCATACTTTTTGTCAGATCCGCATACACGTCTGCAGCGCTCCAAAGCTGATCCAGAGGAGCATACTTTGGATCTCCGAACTTCATCCGCAAAAAATAGGGGGTTCTAGCCGTGATTTCTCCATCATGTCGAAGCTCCTCCCGCGCAGCTCTAATTTCAGAACGTGTCTCCTTGGCCGCGTCCAGGGCCTTCTTCAGGTCATCTGACTTCACCTGATTCTCCTGTTCGCAGAGCTCATACTAGCCGGCGGCGTCTCTCAGCTCCACAGCCATCTCGACTATTTTATCTTCGCTTCGGTGATGAGCAGCCTGTTCGGCTCTCAAATCTTCGGTCACCTTTAGGGCAGCCGCATTACTAGCCTCAGCTTGTTCCTTGGCTAGGGCAAGTTCCGCCCTCAGGGTCTCTACGGCAGCAGCTCCGCCTGCAGCCAAAGCATATTATATTAACATTATGCTCCTCCTAATATTTCCTAAACAAATGAGGAAAAAAGAGCACATACTCTCTGACTCATCAAGCCACTTGTTTACAAGCGTGATGTCGGCGTCCACCATATCAATCTGTCGCCTTAGTTCGGTGAATTCAGTGGTCTGATCTACTGCTGGACCCTTTGCCACCTGCGCATGAATGCAGTGCGATCATTACTTGGGAATGTGATCCTCCGTTTGCCACCTAGGGCTGGCAACCAGAGTCTCAGGGGCTACTATCTATACAGAGCACACCTAGCGCATGCGGTACAACCGAAAAATTATGTATTTCCTTATGTACCTCAAACCCTTTGAGCAGGCTCGTAAAAGCTTCGTTCAACCCGCTTGTGGCGGATGAAATCTTCTCAAACACCATACCCATTAACGTATGGTGATCCTCTAATAGAGCAACTTGCTCTAGAAGGCCCGTCAGTGTGTCCGGACGGGCGCCGGACTGTCCCGGACCCTTCCTATTGCCCCCCGTGGGAGCCGAACACTCCGGGCTCGGGGCGGCCGAAGTGTTAGCTTCCGGCCTTGGCGGATCTGGACTCCTCCATGACGATACCTCAGGGTCGCCCGCCCCATGGGCCGGAGAGGCAGCTGGAGTTTCACTCTCCATCATTTCCAGAAGAAGATCCTGTCACGACTGGTTTTTCAATAAACTACATATTGAGAAATCGATCTCTTGATTCCAGTATAGGATGAATTATCCTTACTGGTAGACAAATACTTGATACAGAAGGCCAGTAGCATTAAAATATTACAGGGTTGAGCCGAGGTTGCTCAACAATTTATTACAAACACGCCAATATTGTACATAAGGGCGGTTATGATACAGGGGTGTGGTGGCATACTACTGACTCGAGATAAAAGTGGTGATGGATATATCACAGTGGAGTGGATAACATGACTCCTAAACTGGCGGCTCATCGAGCGTCGAGGTGAGGCTCGATGAATTTATTCAGGTAGCAGAAGCGGATATAATACAGTGGCCAAATCCAGGGTCGCACGGGACTGACTGGGACTCCTCTAGGCGTCGGACTCGCTATCGAACTCTTCATCCATGAGATCGCCTTCACCAACATCTGGCCAAATCAACAAGCCAGGTGAGTACTTTGAAAGTACTCGCAAGACATTTCGGACATAAGATATAACAAATGCATGCATGAATGCGTTATGAGCAAATAGCAATGCACACTCAATTAATAAGTATTTGCACGACATGATAAGTAAAAAGGAAGTCGGGTGGTAGTCCTCCCGAAATCCCAACAAACAACTGAAAACCGATTGGGTGTCTGGAGCGACACCTCGAAGGGTAAACAAATAAATAAGCATGCCGCAGTCGGGCATCTATGCGACACCACATAAAGGGCTTATATAGAAAGTAAATAACATGCGTGCCACAGACGGACGTCGGAGCGACGTCACATAAAGGGCTTATATTGAAAAATAAATAACAAGCGTGCCACAGTCGGACGTCTGAGCGACATCGCAGAAAGGGCTTATATCGAAAGTAAATAACAAGCGTGCCACAGTCGGACGTCTGAGCGACATCGCAGAAAGGGCTTATAGCAAAAGTAAATAACAAGCATGCCACAGTCGGACGTCTGAACGACATCGCAGAAAGGGCTTATATCAAAAGTAAATAACAAGCGTGCCACAGTCGGACGTCTGAGCGACATCGTAGAAAGGGCTTATTATTCATATCTGATAAATTTATGAAGATATAATATTCATAGTAAATATTCGACACATAATAATAAATGGGTTAGTCCATCCACAGGAATAAACATTTAGCCGAACTTAACACTCATGTGGTTCACCGGAGTTTTGTCACCGAGACTGACACTGACAAGATAAGAAGAACATTGTACTTGAACATGGATAAGATGATTCAAAGGATTTTTGACTCTGCAGAGTTTGTACTAATTACCCATAGCCAACGGATTTTCGTAGTCACGAAGGACCAGTTCCGTTTACGGTATTTCGGTAGAAACACATCTAACCAATACACACCCATTTCCACCTCACAATGCCAGGAATCACCCTAGACAACGTTCAATAAAAACTTTGAGATGGGGAGATCACATCCTCGAATAGCATGGGATCAAATTTATATACGCGCGCTCTAAGGGGTGCCCCCCTCTCGGTCCCAACCGGAAACACCCATGCCCCCTGACCGGATGACAGGCTTTAATCCAGGGCCATGGAACCCTCATCACGGCCCATCTATTTTGGTGTGTACCAAGAAAGAGGTTTGCAACTTACTAAGCCATATCCCTTGCGGAAAACATGTGGTAGTACAGGAAGGGAAAACGAATGGACATGTGACTCGATGCACGTTGACACTGGAGTCAAATAGTCTGGCATAAGACTGGCATGCTACAACACTGCCATCTTACCCATTCTCATGCCATCACATGGCCATGCAAACTCTGAGCCAACAACATATGGATTTCCGAAACTCACTTGCCTCAACTTTGCATATAATATAGCATTTATCGAAATGCTCATAAACATGCCATGAAACTACTTAATGCAAACATGCAACTAACATTCATCATATCAAAAGTTCAAACATGCTTGCCTGGTTTGGAGTAATCGGAGTCTAACTTGGCGAAGTTTGCGGTTTCGTCACCTCCTCCGGTATCTATGGTATAAGAAAATACGTACTAACATAAATACCAAGAGTGCACAAATAGGTGTTCCAAATATTTTTGCAAGTAAATATGACAAAAAACTAGACAGAAAAATAAAGATGACAGAAAAAGAATCACTCAAAAATCAGTTTTTGTTTAAAAGTTATAAAGGTTTTAATCCAGGGACTCATGTGTAATGAAACAGAAAGTATCTAGGGGCTAACTTATAAAAATAGAAAACGGTTCGAAAAGAAAAAAATACTGACGATGGGGTCCCACCCGTCAGGTTTGAAATTTCAAACGGGGGGAGAAACAGAGCTCGTCGGCGCCCGAGAGCTGCGGTGGTCGCCGGCGGCGATCCATGGCGAGTTAGGAGGATCGGAGGGTACCTACGTGCTCAGTGTGTCCTTCCGCGTCGGTGGGTGGTGGTGGTCGTCGTCAGCGAGCACCACGTCGATGGTGGTCCTTGCTCCGGTGGACGGCAGCTCGGGTGAAGTTGGATCTCGTCGGGGAGGGCTGTGGAGGTCAAATTGAAGCCTGGGTTAGATCACTGGGTGCACGAGAAGACTACTGATGAGGTTTGGGAGGCGGGGATGGCCTCACCGGAGTGGATCGAGCTGGTGGGCGAGGCGGATCGGGGCGGCCGGAGTTGGGGGAGGAGACCTCCTCGAGGTCCTCCTGGTGGCTTGGCGGGGTTCTGGTGAGGAGTAGAGGTGGTGCGTCCTCGAGAACGAGCTCGGGACCTCTTTATATAGGCGATCCGAGGCGGTGGCCGTGAACGGGGATCTCCGGTGATGGTTACGGTGGCGCAGTGCTTGGTCGGGGAGATTAGGGGGTTGAGCATCGACTTGGAGGTCCACGGGCTCCGTTTAGGATCTAACCTTGGCTGGATTGGGCGTGCTGGGTGGTTTCGGCAGAACGGGGCGGTGCGGGCCCGTCGGCGGCAGAGGGCGCGCCCTGTGCTTGCCGGGCCACGACGACGGTGCTGCGGTGTGTGCTAGGATGCATGAAGCCACGCGGAGGGCTAGGGAGCATTGGGCGGCGCAGAATGGCGTAGCGAGCTGGCGATGGCTCCCGTTGGCCGCCACGGGTGGCTCTGCCACCGCAGAGGCTGCCGGCGTCGGTGATGCTCGCCGCCACCGACACCTGCGCCTGTCCAAGAGAGCATGCGGTGCTCTGGTTAAGGGGAAGGGGCCGTGCGCAACGCGCCAGAGTGCACGGGTGATCGATGACAAGCCACTGACGAAAAACGACACTGAAGATAACTCTGAAACTTCTGAATTTTACTGAAAGTGTACAGGAACAGTGCCGACCAAGTGTTTGATGAAATGATTCAAGGATGAGAAAAATTTATCTGGGGCTGATCTTTGGTGTGCTGGCCTCTCAAAGCACCTGGGGACTGCCTGAATTTTGGTGGAATTTTTGGAGAAAGGAAAATATGAATTTCACCAAAAATGATGAATCTGGTCCAAACTTGCAGAGGTTGAAACTTGAAAATTTCAAAAAGAGGAAGAGTGGATCTTGATGGATCTAGGTTGGGGGTGCTAAGGACTATCCAGAGGAGTTGGTTTGAGATCAAAATTCAAAGGACAACTGGTACTTCCTTTGTAAATCATCTAGGCTTAGAATAAAAGACAGAATTGTTTTGGGGAGTAAAATAAATGAATTAAAATCCAAAAATGGATTGAACTTGTTGGAACAGAATGTTTGGGTTGCCTCAAAGTTTAGGGAGGGGTTTTGGGAGGATTTACCACATGAGGCATGGTAAAAACCATGGATGGTTTCAGAACAAAAGAAGCCCCAAAAACCCATAGGGTTTATTTTTAAAATAAAAATAAATTCCAAAAATATATTTGAGATGGGAAAAAAATCAGAAGAAAGGTTTTTAATAAACAAACACCAGGGTTGAAGAAGATACAAAAATAAAATCCTTGCCATGGGGAAAATTTTTGAGAGAGAGAGGTTTTTGGAAGGATTTAAATGGCCTTCTTCAAATCAAACAAAGTTTTTGTTGAAAACTAAATAAAAAAATTGGAGTGTCACAACACCTACCCCCTTAGGAAAAATCTCGTCCCCGGGATTTCAGCTGATCCTCAAATAAGTGTAGGTGCTATGTCCGAAGAAAATCCCCTCTTTCCCAAGTTGCTTCATTCTCGGTGTGATTGCTCCACTGAACTCTGAAAAACTTGATGGTTTTCTGTCGGGTTCTCCTTTCAGACTCCTCTAATATTTTTATTGGACGTTCCCGGTAGGTGAGGTCTGGTTGCATGTCAATGTATTCATGGGATACTTGCTTCTCTGGGTTGCTCACGCACTTCCTCAATTGCGAGACGTGGAACACGTCGTGGACATCGGATAATCTTCAGGTAAGTCTAGCTGGTAGGCTACCGTGCCTCTTCGTGCCACTATACAGAAGGGTCCGATGAATCTTGGTGCTAGCTTTCCCTTAACCTTGACTCGTTGTAGCCCCCTCATAGGTGATACTCGTAGGTACACATAGTCACCGGGTTCAAAATTGACTCCTCGATGTTTTTGATCGTAATAACTCTTCTATCGACTTTGAGCTGTCTTGAGTCGGTCCCTGATTAGCCTAACCTTTTCCTCGGCTTCTTTGAGCATGTCTGGGCCGAAGATTCGTCTGTCTCCGGTTTCTGACCAATTTAGTGGGGTACGACATCTCCGCCCGTACAAGGCTTCGAAGGGTGCCATTTGTAGGTTGGCTTGGTAACTGTTGTTGTATGTGAACTCCACATATGGCAAGCTTTCCTCCCAACTGGTTCCATAGGTGAGGACACATGCCCTCAGCATGTCTTCTAGAATTTGGTTTACCCGTTCAGTTTGACCATCCGTCTGAGGGTGGTATGCCGTACTGAATGCTAGTTGAGTTCCCAATGCCTGTTGTAGGTGATCCCAAAACCTAGAGACGGATTGTGTGCCTCTGTCAGATATTATAGTCTTTGGGACTCCATGCAGGCAGATGATACGGGCAAGATAAAGCCGGGCGAGCTTCTGAGTGGTGTGAGTTGTCTTCACCGGGATAAAATGTGCCACCTTAGTTAATCTGTCGGTGATGACCCATATGGCATCATTTTCGTGTCGTGACCGAGGTAGCCCAACAATAAAATCCATCCCAATCTCGTCCCATTTCCACTCGAGTATCTTATTTGGGTGTAATAGTCCGGCTGGTTTCTGGTGCTCTGCCTTGATGCGTTGACATGAGTCGCAACATGCAATGAACGTGGCTATGTCCCTCTTTATACCGTGCCACCAAATTTTTTCCTGAAGATCTCTGTACATTTTTGTTCCTCCAGGATGGATTGAATATGGAGCTGTGTGGCCTTCAGCTAAAATTTGCTATTTGAGGTCCTCGATATTTGGTACGCAAAGCCTACCTCCGTACCACAATATTCCCTGCTCGTCTATGACGAATTTTGAGGCCCTGCCCAAACTCGCTTTTCTTTTTATGCCTTCAATGTTGGGTTGTCCACGCTGAGCCTCCTTAATCTTTTCTATCAAGGTAGGCTGTATTTCCAAATTCCACACATTGCCTTCGGCGACCATTATTAAGTTGAGTTTTGGCAAATTCCTGCTGAAATTCTGGTCTCAAATTTGGTATACTGTCGTTGCCCGAGCTGGGGTTCCGACTAAGGGCATCCGCCACTACATTTGCTTTTCCTGGATGATAGTGGACTCCAACATCATAATCCTTCACTAATTCCAACCAGCGTCGTAAATTGAGTTCCGGCTGTGTGAAAATATACTTGAGGCTCTTATGGTCTGTGTATATCTCACATCGATTTCCAAGTAGAAAGTGTCTCCACTCTTTGAGTGCATGGATGACTGCTGCCAACTCCAGGTCATGAGTAGGATAATTTTCTTCATGCTTGCGAAGTTGTCTAGAAACATACGGGACTACTTTGCCTTCTTTCATCAATACGCATCCGAGGCCCTTCGGGGATGCGTCGCAATACACCTCAAAATTCTTGTGTATGTCTGGCACAATTAATACTGGTGCTATCATTAATTTCCTTTTTAGTTCTTGGAAACTTTTCTCGCAAGCTTCCGTCCATTCAAACTTCTTATCCTTCTTGAGTAACTTCGTCATTGGCTTTGCTAAGTTGGAGAATCCTTCAATAAATCTTCGGTAGTATCCTGCCATTCCCAAGAAACTTCGTACGTCCGTTACGCTGGCTGGTGGTTTCCAGCCAAGTACGGCCTTGACCTTTTCCGGGTCTACGGCAATACCTTCTTGGGTCAGTACGTGGACCAGAAAACCCACCTGTCTTAGCCAAAATTCACATTTGCTGAACTTGGCGTATAGTTGATGTTTCCTGAGTTCCCCTAGTACAATTTTGAGATGTCCAGCGTGCTCTTCTGGTGTCTTGGAGTATATCAGAATATCATCGATGAATACCACAACAAACTTGTCCATAAACTTCATAAATACTTTGTTCATGAGGTGAACAAAATATGTGGGGGCGTTTGTTAGTCCAAACGGCATTACTGTGAACTCATACAGTCCATATCTGGAGGTGAAGGCTGTCTTGGGGATATCTTCTGTTCGCACTTTTAATTGATGGTATCCCGACCTTAAGTCAATTTTTGACAAGACCTTGGCCTGAGCGAGCTGATCAAATAAATCATTTATCCGTGGCATTGGGTATTTGTTCTTGATTGTGACCATGTTAAGTGCTCGATAGTCTATACACAATCTTAGTGTCCCATCCTTTTTCTTGGCAAATAAAATTGGTGAACCCCAAGGTGAGGAACTGGCTCGTATATATCCTTTGTCCAGTTATTCTTTTATTTGCTTCTTCAATTCTACCAACTCGGATGGTGCCATTCTGTATGGTTTCTTGTATATTGGGGCGGTTCCGGGTGCTAGCTCAATGCTAAATTCTATCTCTCGGTCTGGTGGCATGCCTGGTAGTTCTTCAGGAAATACGTCTGGAAACTCACAAACTACTGGAACTTTGCTTAACTCGGAAACATCCACCTTGTTCAATCTCGGTTGCCGAGGTATTTGTCTCTCTTTGGCTGTAACTTTTATTGTCTTCCCGTGATGGTGGGTGAGAATCACGGTCCGGTTAAAGCAATCAATAAATCCTTTGTTGGTGGTTAACCAATCCATCCCTAGGATGACATCCAGTCCTTTATTTTCCAATACAATAAGGTTGGCATGAAACTTCAATCCTTCAAACTCAATAACCACACCTTGGCAGTAACTCTGAGTGACTTGCCTAATCCCAGGGGACTTGACGATCATGGATTTTTCCAAGGGAAGTATCGAAAAATTATTTTGCAAAGCAAAACTCTTCGAAATGAACGAGTGAGAAGCTCCAGAATCAAACAAACCGTGGCAGGTATTGTGTTGACAGGGAACATACCAAGCACGATATCCGGGGCATTTTGTGCTTCTTCTCTGGTCACGTGGTTCAGATGACCCTTCCTGTGGTTGTTATTGGGGCTGAACTTGTTTCGCTTGGGCGCTGAATTATTGCCACCATTGTTCGTCTTCGGGGTCGAGTTCCTTGGCTTGGGGCACTGCTTGGCATAGTGCCCTTCTTCTCCACAAGCGTAGCAAGTAACGCCTGGGCGATATGTGAACTCCTTGTCCCTTGCATGGAAATTCTTGATTGGGTGTGAAACATTTGTCATGGGTTTGTGTGTCCCACCTTTCTGAAAATCCTTCTTGCTCTGGTGGTTGCGAGCAAGAGTAGTCTGGTCCCTTTTTCGCTTGCGGAAATCCTCCAAGCTGCGTCGCTCATTTTCCAAGGTAATGGCCTTATACACCAGTGTTTTGAAATCTGGGAAGGTGTGCACGACCAGCTGGCATTTAAGCGCGGGTGCCAGACCATCCAGGAATTTTTCCATCTTCTTGCTTTCAGTCATACGCTCTTCGTTGGCGTAGTGAGACAACAGAGTAAACTGACAGTTGTATTCCGATACTGTCATGGTCCTCTGCTTGAGGTCGTCAAACTCCCTCTTCTTGACCTTCATAACACTTTTAGGAATGTGCGCCCCATGAAAACCTTCTTTGCATTCCTCCCTGGTTATCTCATTTTCATTGGGGTGCATGTGTAGAAAATTCTCCCACCATGATGCAGCCACTCCAGTGAGATAGTGCGGTGCATAGAGTACTTTCTCACGGTCTGAACACTGTGCAATAATTAATTTCCTTTCCATGTCTCGAAGCCAGTCATCGGCCTCAAGAGGTTTGTCAGTATGAGAAAATGTTGGGGGACGCGTCTTCTGTAGCTCGGACAATTTGGATTGCTGCTGATACGGCCCACGGTGATTTCCCATATTGATGACTTGGTTCATCATTTCCTGATGTTGTTGCTGACTCTGTTCAGAAAGGCGGCATACTTGGGAAAATGTTGTTTCACTGCCCTATTGACTTGACTGCCCCTGTGTGAAATTGTTGCTTGTTTGTGTGCCATAATTCTCCTCTGGCGGGTTTGGCATGGAGCACGTCCAAGGACGACGCATTTTTCACTTTGGGGATATATTTTTTAAAACTCATAAGAAAAGGAATTGAGTCGCAAGGATCAATAAATTTATAACGACGGGAAATTTTAAGAACTCCAGAATTTTCAAGAGAATAATCGATTGCGCACGGAGAAGGACTGCTCATTACATATCTTACACGCAAGCAGTAATTATACAACACATCACTCAGGATATGCGTACATATTCCTGACATGTTATTTAGGCTAGTGCACTTCTCCCAGTTCCTACATGATGCGCAAACAAGCTACTTCTCACAACCTATGTACATATAAACATATCGTACAATCCGGTACATTGCATGGCGGCTAGGCGTACTCGGTCGGAGATGGTGAGGATCTCCCTTGGCCTGCCGAGGGTGAGGCGCAGTGAGGCTGGGGACTAAACTTCCTCCTCGCTAATAGGCTCCATACGTGAAGTGCTGCGTTGAGTTGATGGAGTGGGCGCCAAAGGTGGAGCAATACGAACAGGAGTGGGTGCAATAGGTGGTGCAGTAAGGACTGAAGTGGGCGCAATGACTTGGTTGAACTCCTCAGTGGTAGGCAGGCGACGAGTAGTGGCGAGAATGGTTGGTGAATAAGATGCTGAGGACGAGACGAAAGTCAGTGGTGGTGCGGTGTGTAGGAGCTAGCGGCATAGCCATGGACTGAGTCCATATGGGCAGCCACAAGGTCGACCACCAGGTTGTCGAAGGCTGCCTCCAGAGCCCGGAGGCACTCGACAAGCATCTCAAAAGCCTCATCTCGCTCACCTCTGGGGCAAGCGAATGCGTAGTGACAGGTGTATGGCACGTGGCATGGAAGGTAGCGGTAACGACGAGTCTTCATCGAAGGAAGAACATCCCGGAGACGAGCTATTGCCTCACGGGCAGCCATCTGCATAGCATGCTTCTCCATAGGCATGGCTCTCCCCAAGAACCGGAAGCGGAGTAGCTCAACACGCACTCCCTTGAATTGCACCACGGCCTGGTGCATGGACAGACTGTCATTGATCTTGTGCTGGTAGAGTGTGATGACTGGGCGCATTGATGGCCCCATCGCGACCTGGACGATGAAGGAGAGGAGCTTGATGAACCCCTCTGGCACGTTGGCGAACACCTGTGACTCACAGTCGTTGCTAGCCATCTACAAAAGTAGGCAAAAATTCTGAATGGTCAGATCATAAATTTATGCTGACTGTCAGAAAATGACTACATTTGCAAAAATGACAATTAATTCTACTATGCTAATAACTGATTAGCAATCGCACCTAGTGGCTTCCTACAGTCAGCCTGGCTCTGGTACCAAGTTTGTCACGACTGGTTTTTCAATAAAATACTTATTGAGAAATCGATCTCTTGATTCCAGTATAGGATGAACTATCCTTACTGGTAGACAAATACTTGATACAGAAGGCCAGTAGCATTAAAATATTACAGGGTTGAGCCGAGGTTGCTCAACAATTTATTACAAACACGCCAATATTGTACATAAGGGCGGTTATGATACATGGGTGTGGTGGCATACTACTGACTCGAGATAAAAGTGGTGATGGATATATCACAGTGGAGTGGATAACATGACTCCTAAACTGGCGGCTCATCGAGCGTCGAGGTGAGGCTCGATGAATTTATTCGGGTAGCGGAAGTGAATATAATACAGTGACCAAATCCAGGGTCGCACGGGACTGACTGGGACTCCTCTAGGCGTCGGACTCGCTATCGAACTCTTCATCCATGAGATCAACTTCACCAACATCTGGCCAAATCAACAAGCCAGGTGAGTACTTTGAAAGTACTCGCAAGACAGTTCGGACATAAGATATAACAAATGCATGCATGAATGCGTTATGAGCAAATAGCAATGCACACTCAATTAATAAGTATTTGCACGACATGATAAGTAAAAAGGAAGTCGGGTGGTAGTCCTCCCAAAATCCCAACAAACAACTGAAAACCGATCGGGTGTCTGGAGGGACACCTCGAAGGGTAAACAAATAAATAAGCATGCCGCAGTCGGGCGTCTATGCGACACCACATAAAGGGCTTATATAGAAAGTAAATAACATGCGTGCCACAGACGGACGTCGGAGCGACGTCACATAAAGGGCTTATATTGAAAAGTAAATAACAAGCGTGCCACAGTCGGACGTCTAAGCGACATGGCAGAAAGGGCTTATATCGAAAGTAAATAACAAGCGTGCCACAGTCGGACGTCTGAGCGACATCGCAGAAAGGGCTTATAGCAAAAGTAAATAACAAGCATGCCACAGTTGGACGTCTGAGCGACATCGCAGAAAGGGCTTATATCAAAAGTAAATAACAAGCGTGCCACAGTCGGACGTCTGAGCAACATCGCAGAAAGGGCTTATTATTCATAAATCATAAACTTATGAAGATATAATATTCATAGTAAATATTCAACACATAATAATAAACGGGTTAGTCCATCCACAGGAATAACCATTTAGCCGAACTTAACACTCATGTGGTTCACCGGAGTTTTGTCACCGAGACTGACACTGACAAGATAAGAAGAACATAGTACTTGAACATGGATAATATGATTCAAAGGATTTTTGACTCTGTAGAGTTTGTACTAATTACCCACAGCCAACGGATTTCCGTAGTCACGAAGGACTAGTTCTATTTACGGTATTTCGGTAGAAACACATCTAACCAGTACACACCCATTTCCACCTCACGATGCCAGGAATCACCCTAGACAACGTTCAAGAAAAACTTTGAGACGGGGAGATCACAACCTCGAATAGCATGGGATCAAATTTATATACGCGTGCTCTAAGGGGTGCCCCCCTCTCGGTCCCAACCGGAAACACCCATGCCCCCTGACCGGATGACAGGCTTTAATCCAGGGCCATGGAACCCTCATCACGGCCTCTCTATTTTGGTGTGTACCAGGAAAGAGGTTTGCAACTTACTAAGCCATATCCCTTGCGGAAAACATGTGGTAGTACAGGAAGGGAAAATGAACGGACACGTGACTCGATTCACGTTGACACTGGAGTCAAATAGTCTGGCATAAGACTGGCATGCTACAACACTGCCATCTTACCCATTCTCATGCCATCACATGGCCATGCAAACTCTGATCCAACAACATATGGATTTCCGAAACTCACTTGCCTCAACTTTGCATATAATATAGCATTTATCGAAATGCTCATAAACATGCCATGAAACTACTTAATGCAAACATTCAACTAACACTCATCATATCAAAAGTTCAAACGTGCTTGCCTGGTTCGGAGTAGTCGGAGTCTAGCTTGGCGAAGTTCACGGTTCCGTCACCTCCTCCGGTATCTATGGTATAAGAAAATACGTACTAACGTAAATACCGAGAGTGCACAAATAGGTGTTCCAAATATTTTTGCAAATAAATATGACAAAAAACTAGACAGAAAAATAAAGATGACAGAAAAAGAATCACTCAAAAATCAGTTTTTGTTTAAAAGTTATAAAGGTTTTAATCCAGGGACTCATGTGTAATGAAACAGAAAGTATCCAGGGGCTAACTTATAAAAATAGAAAACGGTTCGAAAAGAAAAAAATACTGACGAGGGGGTCCCACCCGTCAGGTTTGAAATTTCAAACGGGGGGAGAAACAGAGCTCGTCGGCGCCCGAGAGCTGCGGTGGTCGCCGGCGGCGATCCACGGCGAGTTAGGAGGATCGGAGGGTACCTACGTGCTCAGTGTGTCCTTCCACGTCGGTGGGTGGTGGTGGTCGTGGGCGAGCACCACGTCAATGGCGGTCCTTGCTCCGGCGGACGGCGGCTCGGGTGAAGTTGGATCTCGTCGGGGAGGGCTGCGGAGGTCAAATTGAAGCCTGGGTTAGATCACTGGGTGCACGAGAAGACTACTGATGAGGTTTGGGAGGCGGGGATGGCCTCACCGGAGTGGATCGAGCTGGTGGCCGAGGCGGATCGGGGCGGCCGGAGTTGGGGGAGGAGACCTCCTCGAGGTCCTCCTGGTGGCTTGGCGGGGTTCTGGTGCGGAATAGAGTTGTGCGTCCTCGAGAACGAGCTCGGGACCTCTTTATATAGGCGATCCGAGGCGGTGGCCGTGAACGGGGATCTCCGGCGATGGTTACGGCAGCGCAGTGCTTGGTCAGGGAGATTAGGGGGTTGAGCATCGACGTGGAGGTCCACGGGCTCCGTTTAGCATCTAACCATGGCTGGATTGGGCGTGTTGGGTGGTTTCGGCAGAACGGGGCGGCACGGGCCCGTCGGCGGTAGAGGGCGCGCCCTGTGCTTGCCGGGCCACGGCGACGGTGCTGCGGTGTGTGCGGCGCGGAATGGCGTAGCGGGCTGGCGATGGCTCCCGTTGGCCGCCACGGGTGGATCTGCCACCGAAGAGGCTGCCGGCGTCGGCGATGCTCGCCGCCACCGACACCTGCGCCCGTCCAAGAGAGCATGCGGTGCTCTGGTTAAGGGGAAGGGGCAGTGCGCAACGCACCAGAGTGCACGGGTGATCGATGACAAGCCACTGACGAAAAACGACACTGAAGATAACTCTGAAACTTTTGAATTTTACTGAAAGTGTACAGGAACAGTGCCGGCCAAGTGTTTGATGAAATGATTCAAGGATGAGAAAAATTTTAGCGAACTCAAGATGTCGCCAAAAGGTGAGAGTTGAAAGATGTCCCCTGCGGTGAACTCCATGATCGGCGCCCAATCGGATTCGATCGGAGGGGGCGCGGGAGGTTCGGAGTCCGGCAAGGAGTCCGGTGCCTCGGAGTCACGGGCTTCATGAGGGACAAGGTCATTGTTCGGCTCTATCGCCATAGAGGTTGCAGATCCCGAGGCGGTGTCTAGCCATCCGTCCTCGACCCGCGCCACCGGCTCCGAATTGATGATCGGAGCGGGCTCGAGTGCGGCCTCCAGGGTAGTGTCCGGCTGCAGAGCTAAATCATGCTCGCCGTGACAGTGCGGCATGCTCGGATGTGGCTCGAATCCATCGAGGATCAAGTCCCCGCGGATGTCAGCCGTGAAGTTCAAACTTCCAAATCTGACCTGACGGCCAGGGGCATAGCTTTCGATCTGCTCCAGACGGCCAAGCGAATTGGCCCACAGTGCGAAGCCGCCGAATACGAAGATCTGTCCGGGGAGAAAGGTCTCACCCTGGACTGCATCGTTGATGATGGTCGAAGAAGCCATCGAGCCTATCGGTGACGACACAGAGGAACTCTCAATGAAAGCACCAATGTCGGTGTCAAAACCGGCGGATCTCGGGTAGGGGGTCTCGAACTGTGCGTCTAGGCGAATGGTAACATGAGACAAGGGACACGATGTTTTACCCAGGTTCAGGCCCTCTTGATGGAGGTAAAACCCTACGTCCTGCTTGACTAATATTTATGATGTGTGTTACAAGAGTAGATCTACCATGAGATCAAGGAGGCTAAACCCTAGAAGCTAGCGTATGGTATGATTGTTGTTCGTCCTATGGACTAAAGCCATCTGGTTTATATAGACACCGGAGAGGGCTAGGGTTACACATAGTCGGTTACAATGGTAGGAAATCTAGATATCCGTATCGCCAAGCTTGCCTTCCATGCCAAGGAAAGTCCCATCCGGACACGGGACGAAGTCTTCAATCTTGTATCTTCATAGTCTTGGAGTCCGGCCGATGATGATAGTTCGGCTATCCGGACACCCCCTAGTCCAGAACTCCCTCACCCCTCGATTACCTTCGGCTTTACATTGAAGGTCTTGAGCCATAAGCCAAAGAGTGGGGTGATGTGGAGGAAGGCTTCGCACACAATGATAAACAACGAGATGTGAAGGATGGAATCCGGAGTTAGATCGTGAAAATCTAGCCCGTAATAGAACATGAGCCCCCTCATGAAGGGATCGAGGGTAAAGCCTAAGCCTCGAAGGGAGTGAGAAACAAATACAACGCTCTCGTTGGGTTCCGGAGTGGGCATGACCTGCCCTGGAGCAGGAAGCCTGTGCTTGACGTCGGCGGTCAGATATCTGGCCTCCCTGAGCTTCGCAATGTCCTCCTCTATGATAGAGGAGGCCATCCACCGGCCTTGAAGGTTGGATCCGGACATGATTGAAGATCTGAAGTGCCTAAGCTTGAGCTTCGGGTGTTGGAACTCGAGATGCGGAAAGGCGCAAGTGTGGTAAGAGAGAGGAATAGGCCTCGGCCCCTCTATAAAGGGGGTGAATATCAAGCGTCCTCAGCGTAACCATTTGGGACTTGCCTAAAAACACGGAGTCATGCCAATATGCGTAGTCGGGTTGCCCGCACCCGTATTGATGAGAATCCCGCAATAACGGGGACACGATCCCTGCTTCGACGAGGCGTGCCAATGAAACCGCCTTGCAGTGCGTGTCGTGGCAGGCTGAGAAAAACGGTTTGTATTAAGCCAAGCCGCGGAGTAAGGGCACGCCGTGAAAAATTGTCAGCAGATTAGATTTGTAAAGTATTGTGCTCTCTACGGTGGTGTGTGGAAATTATTTTGCAGAGCCGGACAGGATCCTTGTGTTCAGAATCTACCTTGGAGTATTTGGAGATGGAACCCGCCTTGCAATGCCGAAGACAATCTGCGCGCCGGACTCATCGTCATAGAAGCCTGGTTCAGGGGCTACTGAGGGAGTCCTGGATTAGGGGGTATCCGGACAGCCGAACTATATACTTTGGCTCGACTGTTGGACCATGAAGATACAAGATTCAAGACTTCGTCCCATGTCCGGATGGGACTCTCCTTTGCGTGGAAGGCAAGCTTGGCAATTCGGATGTTAGATCTCCTTCTCTATAACCGACTCTGTCTAACCCTATCCTCCTCCGGTGTCTATATAAACCGGAGGGTTTAGTCCATAGGACAAGAACAATCATAATCATAGGCTAGCTCTTAGGGTTTAGCCTCTACGATCTCTTGGTAGATCAACTCTTGTAATACTCATATCATCAAGATCAATCAAGCAAGAAGTAGGGTATTACCTCCATCAAGAGGGACCGAACCTGGGTAAAACATCGTGTCCCCTGCCTCCTATAACCATTAGCCTTAAATGCACAGTTCGGGACCCCCTACCCGAGATCCGACGGTTTTGACACCGACAATGGGTGAATATCCTATCCTGGAGGGTTATTCTGCAAATTTTCAGCAACTTAGCATGTGAACGTTCAATCTCAGATCCAAGGGCTACAAGCAGCCCGTATCATGGCCGCGCCTACCATGACTGTCGCGTCGCGTCCTTGGAGATTTAACACGGTGCGTTAGGCTATCTGATGTTGGCATGTCATCACTTAGTCACTCATACTACAACAAGGTTAGCTATAAGGTTGGCTATAAGTGTATTTTTTTTACTTCTCTCCATCTCTTTCTTTCTACTCACTCCGTCCCATAATATAAGAACGTTTTTGACACTAGTTTAGTGCCAAAAACGTTCTTATATTATGGGACAGAGGGAGTAGTATTTATTGCATTGCCAAGGAGTGACCTCTTCCAATGAAATGGTGCTTATTAGATGAGGTGCTAAGGACATTAAATGCCTTAGCAATCAAGTCCCCAATGCATAGGTGCTTATTAGTTTTTCTTTGCTAAGTTTGCTTCATTTAATTAGCTATAGACTCAAAATTGTCTCTTCACCTAGGTACACGCGCTTAGCACCGTTTCTTCCTTGGGTCAACAAACTATTCTCTCTCTTCTTAATTAACTTGCCACATCAGACTTTATGCCTATGTGGCAAGCTTAGCACCTGTAGGAGAAAGTAAGTAGTACAATAATGGGCTATATGTGGACAAAAGAGAGGCAAGGAAAAAATGGAGAAGTGGGCTCTCATGCAAGAGCCAGCCTCTACTACATGGTGGAGCATTGGGAGAGGCACCTGTATGGAGGTGGTCAAGAATCAGGAGACTCACGCCGGTCGTAGCGCCGCAGTTAAAATGATAATGGCAAGTTAAATCACGGGGCCCCACCTGTCCAGCAGTAACTCGTTGTCAAATCACACAACCCTATGTTTACAGTAGCCTACTCCCTCATCTTCTCATGTCTCTGTCGAACCGACTAGGTGGAACTGCCCTGCCTACCGCGCAGGCAAAGCCCCGCCCTCAACTTTTAAATAGTACACTACAGTATACTCCCTCCATCTAGGTGACCAAGGTGGAGAGGAAAACGAGAGAACTTAATGTTTATTTGCTAAGGCTGGTTGTAATGGTAGTATCATAGCTAGTATCATGCATGCCAACTACTACCTCCGTCCTGGTTTATTAGTCCTCTATGTAATTTGTGCTAAATTTTGACTAAAGATTTAACTGATAAAATGTTAGTGCATGTCAAGAAAAATTATATCGTTGGATTCATATTTGAACATAGTTTTCAATGATCTAGTTCTTTGTGACACGCATGAACATTTTGTTAGTTAAATTAATGGTCAAAAATTGGCACAGATTACAATGAGGACCAATAAACCAGGACAGAGGTAGTAGGCAATTTTGATGAGGTTTCGTAGAATTAAATGAAGAAAGTGAGAGTTGAGTATCATATCATGATACCGTATCATAATAAATGCTACGCTACTATGTGTCATACATGGCAATAAATAAAGTACTACTCCCTCCATTCCTAAATATTTGTCTTTCTAGAGATTTCAACAAGTGACTACATACGAAGCAAAAAGAGTGAATCTACACTCTAAAATATGTCTATATACATCCGTATGTAGTAGTTCATTTGAAATCACTAAAAAGACAAGTATTTAGGAATGGAGGGAGTACATGATACTAAGTATTATTAATATCATTGTGTGCAACGAATTGACCACTACATGTCATGTTTGATAGTCTCAAGTCATTAAAAGCATACAAGCCCCACATCTCTTATTGGTTGATTCCTCTATTTATGTCAAAAAATAAGAAACAACATAAGAGTTAATGCACCGCTCCTATGTGTTTACTAGTATTTGGTTTTCGTAAGATGACTTACTCACCTAGACGGAGGGAGTATTCGATTTGACAGCGGGCGGGGCAGTTCCCGATACGGCTTTAATGCAGACGAGGGAGGGAGTGGCGGTTCCCGAAATTTTGAACGACCAATGCATCCTCCTTCAATTAATGCATGAGGGAAGTAATGGGAGGAGGTCCGAGAAAAGAGGCTACACGATGTGAATGCAATGCAGGTTGCCCTCATATAAAGGCGCCCCTCCATTGTAATGCATCTACCACATCGTACACACCTAAGCATTTGCCTAAGCACCTACACTAAGCGCAAAAGAGCTCACTCCAGACCCATGGTGGCGATGCGTGCGAGCGACCAGCGGCTATGCCAGATGGTCCACGACGCCGGCCTGTGGCATGGCGCCAAGGATCGTCTCCAGATGGTGTTGGAGATCGGCTGGTGGATGGCCGCCATCGATGCCAACTATGACTCTCGGTTGGACCAGATGATCGTTGCCACCAACAACAAGTTCACCATCCTCAAGAAGCTCGCGGACGACATTGCCGTACTCCTCCAGCCCGCGTGGCCGAGCTCCTCATTGCCTGCCACCCTAATCGGCCTCCATGTTCGGAACCTCTTTCAAGCACTATTGGCCCTGCGACTGCCCGCCGCCGCCATGAAGAATGTCCACCTGGAGGTCGTGCTCACCACGAGGCGCCTCGCCCTGCAAGAATTCGTCAACCTACACATCCACGTGTACGAGCAAATCATGTACAAAGGTATCTACAAGGCCAGTGAGGACGCTACGACGTTGGCCTTCCTCAATCGGCTGGAAGCCTTGGATGCCTTTGCTGAGAAGCACCTCAACCTCGCCACAAAAGCTGCCGCTCCTTAGCCGCCGGTCGGTGGCCCGACGCACTAAGTTGAGGAGGTGGAGGTCGGAGTCGTACGTTGATGGATCCATCTTTCTTCTTGCCTTCTGTAACCACCACTAAGATCGAATCAGTGTGGCCTTAATTCTTATTGTGCTGTTGCATTCTCGTTCCAGTCAATACCGACATGTGCGATCCCTTTGCTTAATTATATGCATCATTGTAACTAGTACTCCATCCGTCAATTTATAAGTTGTGCTTACTTTTTCCATCATCTTCGTGCAACACGCGGGCATCTTGCTAGAAACACTAGAACATGTCGGACCGCGTGTGACCAAACCGACAATGGGCCAACCTAGTACTACATACCCAACTTATCTGGGGGAAATAGCCCCTCCCTAGCATTTCCAATCGTTATTTCTATCTATCGATCGTGCCAAGGAGCGGAACCAAATGTTACTCCCTTTGTTTTTATTTACTCTGCATATTAGGTTCGAGTGAAGTCAAACTTCATAAAGTTTGACCAAGTTTATAGAAAAATATATAAACATTTACCATAACAAATCTACATGACATGAAAGTACATCCAACAATGAATCTAATGAAATCGATTTATAATTGTATATGTTAATATTTTTGTTTATAAACTTTGTTAAAGTTTACAAAGCTTGACTTTGACCAAAGCTAATACGTGGACTAAATAAAAACGGAGTACAATTTATCCATGTTTCTCTACTCCTACTCCTATAAAAGACTCAGTTGGTGATGGTGGTGTGTCGGTCATCCATCATTTCTGACCATTAGATCTGCATCAAACGGCTGTGAGGTAAGTTGTGGCATTTTTGCAACAATAGCCCACTTCTCTGCTCCAATTTGCAGAAAACCCCTTATTATCTTGAAAGCAACCACATCCCTCCCTCACCTCATCAAAACAGCCTGAGTAATATATTTTGAGTGAAAAGTACTCCCTCCGTTCCTAAATATTTGTCTTTCTAAAAATTTCAATAAGTGACTACGTACGAAGCAAAATGAGTGAATCTACACTTCAAAATATGTCTATATAATCTGTATGTGATAGTCCGTTTGAAATCTCTAAAAAGACAAATATCTAGGAACGGAGGGAGTAATATATTAGAAGTATATCAAAACAAGAGTGATTTCTTTCAAGTTTATAAACAAGAACTACTATTTACTACTTTGGATTTGTCGCAACGCACAGGCACATTGCTAGTAAAAGGAAAAGGCCTGCCGCGTTCGCGTCGCACCCCCACACGCCCGGGAATCGGGAGTACTCAACGGCCCGTCCGGCACGACACATTGCTTAGGGAAGGCGTGTTGCCCAGCATTTTCACTTTCATGTGGGACCACCGTTGAGCAAACCGACTATTGGCAAACCGCACCCCGCCAGCCGCCGGGTTGGAAAATAGAAACGAGGGGAAGATCTAGCTCTAGCACAGAAGCCAAGAAATTTGGTGTCAGATGGGGCTCGTCGATAGAGTAGGAGCATTCCGTACTAGTACAACTCCTAGTAGTACCAAGTTTGTACTCCTAATATATTACTAGTACTACCACTATACAACTAGTAGGTACGTGCACGGCACAACATTGTAGGAACAAAAAACAGGAAGATCTTGTATTGGGTGATTTATCTTTTTTCAGTCAACATAGTATGAATAATATGATGTGGGGGGCACCCATGAAGCTTATGTGGCCATGTTGCATGGCTACGAAATGTTAGAGAAAAATAAATAGATAATGTGTTTAGAGTGCACTCCACTAAATAGATATACTTTGGATACATTGCAACAACACGGCACATCTATATCTATACCCCCTATATAGTGTGTTAAAAACTTTGAAAGTTGGTCGTCCGATGAAGCCAATCAGACGGTACAAAGATGGCAAATCCGAGCACTACTGGCCGTTGGATATCATCCACTAGATTCTACCACATGTATAATCTAGAAGACTCCATGGTTGAACTTAATTCATGACTAACTTTGCCACAACTAAGCTTAGGCAAAGTTATTAGTTCTTCAAAATGAGAGCCACAAGTTGGCAAGCCTAAGGGAATCTTGCCACATTTTTTGTGTGTATGTCATGTGGGGCCTTAGTGTGGCTTGCCTAAGGTGTGGCTTGAACCAAACACTCACCTAAGTTAGTCAAACTTGCCTAACCTTACGTGTGGCAATCTTTGGCAATCTTAAAGTGTGGCAAGATTCCCTTAGGCAAGCCAAAGTTTGGCTAACAAAGCAACTCTAAGGCAAGTGTGGCAAGTGTGGCAAAAATCATGTGGCAATATATGGCAAAGATAGTCACAATTCAAACATCCCTACTAACCAAACAGCCCCTAACCTTAGGCAAGTTTGGCAACATTGTATGATAAAGTGTGGCATTGCTAGGCCTAAAACCAAAAAACCCCTGTGTCTGCCACAAAAAATGTGGCTAACAAAATGGGCACCACAAGTGTGGCCAGATTTGGCAAGAAGTTGTGTCTATGACATGTGGACCATGTAGCTAGAAAAGTGTGGCAAGCCACAAGTGTAGCAATGAACCAAACACATGCCTAAGATATTGTGGCACACCTAAGATTAGGTTTGGCAACCATAGGCTGCAAACCAAACATCTATATCTATATCTATACCCCTATATAGTGTGTAAAGAACTTTGAAAGTTGGTCATTGGATGAAGCCAATCCGACGGTACAAAGATGGCAAATCCAAGCACTACTTGCCGTTGGATATGTTTTACATTCCACCAGATTTTGCCACATGTAAAATCTAGAAAACTCCACATGTAGAAGCATAATGCACAAACCACTAGAATCTCATGCGTGCAATGCACGTGTAACTTACTAGTACTAGTTGGTAGTGGTAAGAAACATATTCCGGTTTTGGCATGAGCTCGTACTGCGGGAGCACCATAAGGCCTGCCGCAGGAGTTACATTTCCCTCTCGAGGCCCACGGGACCGAACTTCAGTGCCTTAGTGCCCTACCTATGAGTCAATGACATGCGGACCTTAAATGCGGCTGGCCCACATGTCATTCTCATGGTGGTTGCGTGGTTCACGACTCACTCGTCTGAGATGAACCGGCTGGTGGTGGCGTGGCTATGGCGAGGGTGCCACAGCTGGGCGTCGGGGTGTTACGAGGCGTAGACGGCCACACCGGTGGGTACTACCTGTAGTAGAGAAGTACTCAAGCTGAGGATTGGTGCCCGGGCCAAAATATGTCACAGCCGCTGGATGAAAATTCGATGGTTCGAGAGTACGGATCGGAGTACAGTAGCGAAGCAGGCAAACCGCGTCCAATCGGGTGTGTCTGTGGTAGAAAGTTGATGGTCACCGCAGTTCAGCTGGCCCGCATGTCATGCACACAAAGGCAGAGGAGCGGTGGGGCCGAGAGGGATGAGGCGCACGTCGAGGGACGTCGTGCCGTGGGTTGGAGCAGCGTCGTGGGAATCACGTGTGGGTGTGGCAGTGGTAGAAACAAGAAACGTGATGGTCGCCATGGTTCAACTTCCATGGACAAGCTGTCATGTCTGCTGACACATGTATATCAAAACTAGAGTGTTTATATTTCAAGCACGTGAACAAGTATTATTCTACTACTTAGGATCCATTGCAACTCACGGGCCAGCACATGGGTAGTAATAGTGTCTATCTCTATCTCTAGAGGCCTTCCCTCGTTCATGCTTTTCTCTCATAAGATAAACTACTCATACAAATGCATCTTGATGTTCAGTGGAACGCACGAGGATGTTTCCTTGGGGGTCTCTCCAGTGCAGCGTGGCCGTAGTTGCAAGTTGACGCCCCTTGAGATGCCGATGTTGAGGGGCACTCGGATTTCCTATGAGCAGGTAAGATGAGTTTGATCACGTAGTAAATGCATTCTAAAGACTACTTCCATGTCCATTTCCAAATTCTCCCCCTGCCCACTGTTTCACAGGTTAGGATTGGTGCGAGTGGAGATTAGCTTCCATATATACGGGAGGGTACCAACATCAATTTGCACAACATTTACAATGGTGACACCTTTCCCGTAGAACCTTTGTCCAACATTGGGATCAGCCATGCAACGGGCCACCGCATGAATTAGTACGATGGAACCACGGTGAGATTGAATAAGATAGCACGAACCTTGCACATGGCGGTCAAAGGCGGACCATGCTGTCTGTGGCCAGTTTGTTTCCGTACGAGTACGAAGACACCATGCTCCTTTCTAACCGCATCTTCGCAGTGACAAACCAGGGGACTTATTTCGTATGGGACACATCCTATGATATACTCCCTCTCTCCTAGTTTATTTGTTTTGAATCTTTTCGTTTTATAAGTTCCAAATTAAAATTTAGAGCTCCCCATCACATTTTGAGATTACAATGTCCATTAAATCGTTGTGTGCATGTATAGTAAAGAAACAAATCTCGAGTTTGGCACAAGTTCCTGCGGCGGTAGCACCACAAGGCCTGGCGCAGGAGTTACATTTCCCTCTTCAGCGCCTTACTACACCTGCCTTTGAGTCAATAACATGTGGACCTGATAGGTGACTGGTCCACATGTAATGCTCCCGAAGGCAGAGGGCAGTGAGGCCGAGAGGGGTGATCCGCGGGTCGGGGGACGTGTGGTGTCATTGGTTCGAGCGGCGTTGTGGGAATCGTGTGTGGCTATTGTAGAAACTTGATGCTTGCCGCATTTCAGGTGGCCCACATGACATGCACACAAAGGCAGAGGGGCGGTGCGGCCGAGAGGGGTGAGGCGCACGTCGGGGACGTGGTGCCGTGGGTTGGAGCGGCGTCGTTGGAATCGTGAGTGGCAGTGGATAAAATGTGATGGTCGCCATAGTTGAACTTCCATGGACAAGTTGTCATGTCTACGGACACATGCATTACATACGATCACTGGAAGGAGTAGTAGAGAAATCTATATATGCGGATAAATAGTTCCTTATAATGAAGCGGACCCATGCTACTACTTTGTTCCAAAGACATGCGCACAATCGAAATAGTCCATCTATATCAATATACACCGAGAGGGAATAATTTTTTTTACAAGAGAGGAAATAGTTCATCCATCCATAATGCCCTCCTACTGGTGTAGCCTTTTCTTATTGTTCTTCTTGTTCTTCTTGTTCTTCTTCATCTTATTCTTATTCTTCTTGTTGTTGTTCTCATTTTCTGTGGGAGACGGCTTCGCAACAAGCTCTTTGGACCTTGCAGCTATCTCGAAACTCACATGGGCATCGAGGGCAGCATATTTTATCCGCTCGTATGTCATGGGATAATTCTCCCATCCAGACGACCTTAATGCCACCGTATCATCACCCTTATGAAGATTTGAATCGAACACAAAATTTCCTATGTCGAATAGGGATGGTGTCTGTTTATCACAATCTTCTACAAGAATTTTGATTATGGTTTGTAGGTCAGCGATGCTTTTCAAATCAAGGTTGTACGGCTCTAGCTTCTATTTGTCCCCTTCGATGGCTTCCCCACAGAAGTATACGTCCGCCCGAGACAAGAAATCGTGAAGCTCACCTGGTATGGTGGGCGCGTGTATGATGTGGTACACCAAAACATCATCTTCGAGGCACATCTGAAGGACGGCGGCGTGTTGGATCTTCCAAGTGGCACGCTCCGTGTACTCTGCGTCGAGACCGATGACCCTCGTCTCTACCTTTCCGAGGGAGTTGGATACATTGTTGATCCACTGCCGAACAACCCTTGGGTGGATGGTGACGGTGGCAACTATGCTCAACGAGCCTTCGACGAGGACATGTTGGATGCTAAAAACCTGCATCTCGATCTATTTCGCCATTTCGAATTGCTGGAATGGAGGGCTATGGTTTGGAGAATTAGGATTAGATGGCTAGTCTAACTGAAGTAGTAGATGATTATTTAAAGAGGTTAAAACAATGTGAAAACAGTGGTGTTTGGATGCAAATGAAGACGAAGGGGAGGTGAAGAAGCCAAGGAAAATCGGTTCCCGATGGAGAAGTAAATGGGAGAAGTGGCGTGCAGGCAGTTTATTAGACGGCTAGGTAGACTAAACGAAAAGGCTATGCAGGTAGACTGAGGAGTCGTACATGTTCGTGTATGTACCCATCCTTCCTGATAGGTGGGACCTATGCAAACAGATAAAAAATGTGTCATAGCTGGTTCAGATGGATATTGGCACGTGAGTGGGAGACACAACATTCTCTGGTTAAGGAATACTCTCTCCGTCGAGGTGAGTAAGTCACCTTAAGAAAATCAGGTTTTCCCAAAACCTTTAGGCGTGGAGCATTAACTTCATGCTCGATCCCCTCCCAGCCTCGTTAGCCAGTGTTCTGTTCCTCTGCTGCCGCGTTCTACCTTTCCATCTTTCCTCTTCTCAAGTGTGGAACGATCTGCCTTGATGCACTAGAACAACCACTGCATGCATCACGGCAGGGCGTTGATGCTTGGAGAGCTGAAAAGGCATCCTTATAACTATGTATTAATTGTTGATTTTGCTTCCATTTGTAATAGTG
Organism: Triticum dicoccoides; assembly: GCF_002162155.2. Classification (NCBI taxonomy): domain Eukaryota; kingdom Viridiplantae; phylum Streptophyta; class Magnoliopsida; order Poales; family Poaceae; genus Triticum; species Triticum dicoccoides. The sequence continues at coordinate 183,185,815 of NC_041393.1, read as the reverse complement.
CCGTGGTTGGAAGTTTTGCTCGTCCCGGTGCTCTTTCTCGTCTAATCTACATCCACGTAGGTTGCGCTCACCTAGACAATGGGAGTACACGGTTATCCTCATCAAATGCCCATCTTCACGCTTCCTATGCACGAGAATTTGGTTCTGCTCGCAATATGGATGATACCTGGAGGATGAATTGAACAGGCATGCTAGCACGGGAGACCTATTTTCGCTATACAATAATGGAGTACTCATGTTCCTACTAGTAGTAGTAGTAGTACAACTGTGGTACACTTGATGGTCAAAATACTATTCATCTGGTCCTCACAGTGAAGTGACAACACCCTGCGCCTGACAATAGTCCAGGCGGCGTGTTCGGGTTACCAAAGTCAGCCTCACCCTGTGCACTGTGCAATCTATCACCGTTGTTGTACAGCACATTGGCATGCCTCGCCTCATCTCCCTCTCTCCTCCCATAGCACCACTCCATCTCCATCTCCATCTTCGTCTCCATCTCATTGTGCCCCCGTGTACCGTCGCCTCGCTCGCCTCCCCCAGTACCACTATTCCCTCGCTAGTCGCGCCAGCACTGACAGCCTTCTCCCCCATAAATCAAGCCCCCCAAAACCCCCACCTTCCAAACTCCACCATGGTCGAACATGAACCGCGCAGCATCCATATGAGCGGCAATTGGAGCAATCTCCCAAATGACATCCTCGACCTCTGTTGTTCATGTATGGATATGTTGAGCGCCCTACAGCTGGCTGCATGCTCGAGGGACATGCACACGACCATCGTTGAAGCGAGGCCTAAGCTTTTCAAGACACCCTGCTTGCTGCTATCTGGTCTTGCGAGATTGGCTCACCATGATACAAAGGCGTACATGATGCCCGTCGACTTCAATCCGATCTCCATTAGCCGAAACTTCTTTGCAGGTATGTAGTGGGTCGCCGTACATCATTTCCCTGGACTTAGATCCGATCACCATCGCCCGAAACTTCTTGGCAGGTATGTATTGGGTCGACATGAACTCCCGCTGGATGGCTTCCTTCAGAGAAGATGATAAAAAGTTGGTGCTCGTGAACTTCAAGACCTCCCATGAGATTATCCTTCCTCAGTTGGATTATATATAGTTTTACCATCGCGGTCCAAGTCATCTATATTACCACGTCAGTTGGACGGACCTTGTTTTGTAGAAGATTGTAATCTGCCAAGTGCCCACACGACATGCGAATTACACATACTTCAAGCTAATTGACTTGTTCGACCGTGGACTCGCCTATCTTTACGCCAGTGCCTTCTTTAGCTGGAGACAACTCAGCTCGTAGTGGATCATCGTCAAAGCTGATACACACTTGTGTGATGCTATTAAATACAATGACATCATCTACGTGATCGACAAAGCAGATGGCACCACGTATTGCTGGGACGTCGCGTGTAAGTTGTTTCCGTCTCATGTTAATGATGACGCCATGACACTGTTTGAACTTTTTGTGATGATTGGCATATCCCTGTTTGAGCAGAATTTGAGTAGAACTATGGCAATGTATTAGAGACACCGTAAATAAGCTATACTTGGAATGAGTTAATTCATGCGATTGTGACCATGTCATTACATCCAATTTGTACCCCTAGATAATCAAACGGTTAGGAATATATGGATATTCTCCTTATTTTACAGTAATCTATATACTACTACTAAATATGAGTGTGTATCAGTGGCCATGTTAGTTTCCTCATTTTCATGATGTAGAAACATGCACCACACTATTGGTTTCATCTAACCATACATTAGGGAAGTAAATGTGCATATGGAGAACTCTATATTTGGAAGTAGCGAAATCGTGTAATGTTTACCATGTGTACATACCTATATTCGCCCTTTAGCAATCAATGGCTAGAATAATATCCTCACAAAAAAATTCCCACAGAACACAAGTATATAACAATGCATGGTCTGTTAGTTACCTTGAATAATTTGTTTGTGAGGACAGAACATGATTACATAACATGCATGACATGGTAGTTTCCTGTGAAGAATCGATTGCGAGATAACATGAGTATAACCTTGCATGACACTTCTATATTTTCAAACCCACTATACATTTCCCTGTATTTTCCTCCCAGTTCCAACAGGGACATATCAATGATGTTTCTTGCATTATCCTACTCATACTCTGAACAATGCTGATCTTACATTAACAATGCCTGCCCTTTTTGATATGATGCAGTGTCTCTAAAGTTACTGCCCTTTGTAATCACACCACCTTTGCCAAAAACAGGGAAGCACAACTGGTTCCTCGCTCAATCAGACAACAGCAAAAGATTGATGATCATTCGGACACATGAGCCGGAAATTTATATTGCCAAAACCCCCACTATATACAAGCACCGTGAAATACGTGAGTATCCGGACAGTGGCTGTTACGTCTATGAGGAGGATACCAGCTTGTTGGGGCCTTCAGGATTTTTTAGTTGGAGCCGGGTAAACAGCCTTGGTTCACAATGTCTGTTTCTCGGACTCAATTATCCGATTAACCAGGAGATCACCATTGACAAGGACCTTGATGGCAGAGAGGCTCTGTTTGCTATGGAAAACCGTGTCTACACGGTGAGCCCTAGGAGTTCGGGAGCAAACTCCCCTGATTGTCAATGATACAACCTGTAGCCAAAAGAAGGTGAGAATGACAAAGGTATCCAGATTAACTTTGATCCTTGGATGTCTCAATTACGACAGGCAGTGATGTGGTTCAAGCCTTCAGGTTGATAGGTAATTGGGTTTTTGCATCGAAAGGGTGGAGTACTGGTGTCTCGGGATCACTGGTCGCTGAAGCAGGGCTGCAAATTATGATGGTGTTGGATCATCTCTTCAAATGACTTTGTTGTCTTTGCTGCTGGTTTTGGATGGGTAGTTCTTTCTTTTGTTATGCATATTCCTTGTCATTTGGTCATCCTCGTCTATGTCACTCTTACTATGTAATAGTTGCCTCTGTTTAGAATGTCATTCTCGTCTGGATCACGAGAGTCTGAGCATTGTAGATGGGTGGTGGTGTAGCAAGACTTCTTATGAACTATCATGTCTTGCTGTTTATGTCAGTAGTAGTCACTAGTCAGTGTTTGAATGTTGTATATATCGTTGTTTCGAACTGTTTATTGTCTCAAACTACTAGTGGGCTAAATGAGGGCATCACCATTCTCTAGTGTTCAGAGTATATCTCCTTTTTCCAAGTTATATAATTTGAGCTCAGTGTATTTTCGATGATGTACACTTGTTTGGGCCAGTGAGGTGTCGTTGAATATTGGCCGAGTAGTAACACAATGCCAAACATGTCAATTATAACTCTCAGGCCGGGCTCTCAAAAGATCCTCAAAAAAGGCCGGGCTCTCCAAAAAAGAAAGAATAAGGACTCTTAGGCCGACATGTGGGCGCCACCGGTGTTTTTGTACCCTTGCGCACCGAGAGCATAATGGCGCGTGTTTGAAACTCATGCTACCTTTTCATCCCCAATCTCCCGCCCCTCCCCCACCTCTGGAATCTCGGTTCCTACTCCAGTTCCCCCAAATCCCCCTCTTGTACTCCCTGTACTCAAGTGAACTATCATGTTGCTGGTCAACGTAGATCTCTGAGCCGGAGATCCTAGGGTCCGTCCTGCCTTTGGTCGCTGTGTGCTGTCGCTCAACAGTGGCATGGCGGCGCTTGACGACCAGTTTTCTAGCAAAGTGCTGATGTTAACCATCAACAGCGACCGGCCTCCCGTCTCGCCGGAGGACCTTGTCAAAGCTCTTGGCATTGCGCACGGCATCCAAATAAGTGACTTGCTCGTCGAAGTCTGTCCGCCACCGGGTGATTTCTTCATTAGGTTCCGGACAACTTTCGACTGCAGTCATGTGTTTGAATCTTCCCGCCGTTTGTTCTGCGATGGCGTGCTGGTGAGATTTGATTGGTGGCACCTAGGATGGAGCTCAGTGCCCTCTGAGCTTGAGTTTTTAACAAAGCTTACCTTCCACGGCATGCCTCGACGTGCTTGGAACAGCGAGTCCATGAATGAGCTTATCAACGACCTTGGAGGTGAGCTTGTAAGTATGTTTGTTCCTCCAGATAGCTGGGCTCTGACGGTTATGGCATGGATGAAGAAGCCGTCCACCATACCGAAGGTGATTGGTGTTGAGATATCGGTGCAGGAACCAGGGTTGTACTATTCATCGCCACCAAGGCCGCCGCGGACCACATTAGGGATGTACCTGTATCGAGTGTTCGTGCATGTCGAAGAAGTGGTCAATCCATCAATCGAAGTCCTACCGCCGCCGCTGGTGCCAGGTTCCGTCGACAACGTCTATTACAGGAGTCAATGTCAGACTTTCCCCATGTTGCTCGGAACGATGGATGGCACAGGGTCTACTCCATCGCGCGGCGGAGGCCACTGCTTCTTTGTGATAAGAGGCAGGGCTGGCTGCCTGGATGTGCTCTAATTTGAGGTAACAACTGAATCTTGTCAGATACTAGTTAAATCCGAGCTATGGGTGTGAAGCACTGATATGGCAATACATTTGATTGTGACCTGTTCTAATTTTGTACCTGAACTTTTTTTAGAAAGGGTTGTACGTCAACTTAATGTGCTAGTAGAACTTATTGTGTTGTTTGACTATTTTCTTTGCACAATATTCAAGATATTTCCCCATCATTGATAAAGATGATGAACCGTTATGTATGACTTCGTTGGTTTCAACATAGCCCTACCCGTAGCGATCCACTGCTTCCATCCTAATTGTGCCGCCTGTGTGAAATTTTTGTATGCAAGTTCAGTGTGCTATGATGTTCTATATGATTGTGTCAAGTATATAAGTTTTTACTGAGCATCAGCTATGCATATGGCTGAAAGATGTATTTACGAGCATCGACCAATGGGTCTCTCTCTCTCTCTCTCTCACACACACACACACACACACGCACGCACGCACAAGTGGGACCCGTTGAATTATTTATTTGCCCATGACAGCTTTTAATTAGGTTTCACTGTAATCTAACTTTTTTCTTAAGTTATTAACTGAGCTCAGTGACTTCAAAAAGTTCTACAGAAGCCTTGTTTAGGCCTTTCGGGCATCGCTGAATGTGCGCTGAGTAGCCATGTTAGGTTGTACTATACTACACAGGCCTTTTTTCAACATTAGTAATGCAACTGGGCCGATAGTTGTACACAATATCCGGGTCAACTTGTTATTCTCTGCCCCGCTGGGCTGCAAACTTTCCTAGGAGGTACGCATTAGGCTTAACAAGAAAATGGACTTTAAGAAATAATAAATGGGATGTGATTATAATAACTGGGAAGTAACTATAAAATAATGCACCAAACGCGTAATTAGTTTAAAAAATATATTATTATTGGAATTTGAAAATTTTAATTTCATTATTTGTTGCACATGCAATATTTCGTTGGATTTTAACGTAATACAAATTTATTTTGAAATTATATTTAATCTGACTAGAAATTTCGGATAAAAATATTTTGGATTCCATCAAAATGTGGGAAATTTTTTTGAATTCTATTTTGAGTAGTTGTTTGAAATTATTAATCGTTGTCCTAGCTAGAAGTTGGGCTGTACTTTTAACAAACTGTAAATGGGCTGTAGTAAATTCCATTAGAAATTAAAAATGGGATGTACATTCTTACAAATCGCAAATGGGCTATATGTTCTCTGCCACACACTTGTGGGCCTTCTAAGTTGACACGTCCCCTAAAAAACCTAAGTTGACTTGTATGCAAGGATTTGTCAACAAGACACGGTTCTAGCAGCTGTGGCCGTGGCATGTCCATCCAATGGATGTCGTGCTTCTTCTTCAATCTTGCATATTCTTGCTTCAGCAGCCCAAAAAATGATTCCTCCCCCTGACATCTAGGGCGCACCGATTCGAAGGCTGACCTGTGGGCCTACTAAGTTGACGTGTATCAAGGGCTTTGTCAACTTAGTCAATATAAATGATTCTAGCTGCTGTGACCGTACGATGTCCATCCAACAGTTGTAGTGCTTCTTCAACCTCTGGTCTTCTTGCTCCAGCCGCCCAAAGCAGCGCCGGTCGTGCCGCGTGCTCCTGCCTCCCATGGCCGGCTCTGATGCCGCGGAGGCCTCACCGCCCCGTACTACTCCCACTGCTGGCCAGGCCATCCCTCTACTCATCCACACCCCCTGTTCTTCTGCGGAAACGGCAGCCTCACACTGCAGCCGAACCAGTGAACCCTCGTACTCCTCTCGACGCGGGTTTCCACTGTTGCGTCTTCCTCGGCTCCATGTCGTCCCCTTCCTAGGACTTGCCGTCGTCCACCGCCCTGGTGCTCTCGGCGTGGCGTGGTAACCGTGGTCGACGACCGACTTCCATCGGAAGATTACTGTACGTGGAGAGGCTGACAGCTGGGTCCACGGCGGCCCCAAGGAAGTGCCTCCGTATTACGCGCAAAATAATTATTCCTCCACCTGATAGCAGGGACCCACCGGACGGGCCACCTTATTTTGCGAAACAAACGTTTCCCCTAACTGCTAGGACCCACCGGACGGGCCATCGTATTTCA
>NC_041393.1:183168213-183179126 GCF_002162155.2 Triticum dicoccoides | reverse complement strand
CGCGCTGTCAGCTCAGACCCACCGGAAGTGCCTCCTTATTAAGAACAAAAAAATGAATACTCCCCCTACTAGCTGGGACCCACCTTGGTGGGAGGCTGACTTGTGGGCCTACTAAGTTTACGGGGACGGAGTGCTTTGTCAACTTAGTCAATATGAATGATTCTAGCTCCAGTGATCGTACGATGTCCATCCAACGGCCGTAATGCTTCTTCAACCTCTTGTCTTCTTGCTCCAGCTGCCCAAAGCAGTGCCAGTCGTGCCGCATGCTCCTGCCTCCCATGGCTGGCTGTGCTGCCGCGGAGGCCTCATCGCCCCCTACTATTCCGACCGCTGGACAGGCCCTGCGGTGACGGCAGCCTCACACCGCAACCGAACCAGTGAACCCTCGTACTCCTCTCCGCGCGGGCTTCCACTGCCGCGTCTTCCCCGGCTCCGCGTCGTCCCCTTCCTAGGCCTCGCTGTCGTCCACCGCCCTGGTGCTCTCGGTGCGGCGTGGTCAACGTGGTCATCGAACGACTTCCATCGGACATGGACTGTACGTGGAGAGGTTGACAGCTGGGTCCACGGCCACAGCAAGGAAGTGCCTCCTTATTACGCAGAAAATAGCGATTCCTCCACCTGACAGCAGGGACCCACTGGACGGGCCACCGTATTTCAAAAAAAGTCCCCCCTAACTGCTGTGACCCACCAGCTACATCTTCGCACGCAAGGAAGTGCATCCGGGCAAAAAAAATGATTCGCCCCCTGACTGCTGGGACCCACCAGCTACATCTTCGCATGCAAGGAAGTGCCTGACAGTCGGTACCCACCTGGTCGAAGCGTACGTAGCATTGTCATTCTGGTCGCGAACGTGTATGTACATACTAGTGGATGTAGAGGCACACACGTGGCATGTACACGTACGTACAATGACCAATGTGCAAGAAAGAAAATATGGCCACGTATGTACATACGGGCGGGGTCTCGCACGCCTACTCGCACATACGTACGGCCAGGGCTCATGTACATGGCTGGGTCAGAACAGAGAAACAACGTCGTCGTCGTGTTCATGGGGAGCCAACCGTCTAGGTCGGAACGAAATGCGTCGTCGTGTTCATCGGGAGGGCTTGGACGGAACAGGCGATGGAAACGAGGCCTGGCGTACCACAGAACGGAGGAAACAGCCTTGTGTTTGACCGACCATGTTCGAAATGGGATCCTGTTCATCGGGAGGGGTCTAGCGTACCACAAAACGGAGGAAACGGACTTGTGTTGGACCTCCTACGGTCAAAACAGGGTCTTGTTGATCGGGAGGGGTGTGACGTACCGCAAGACAGACGAGATGGACTTGTGTTGGAGCACTACGTTCGAAATAGGGTCCTGTTCATTGGGAGGGGTGTGTGTCGGTGTCAAAACCAGCGGATCTCGGGTAGGGGGTCCCGAACTGTGCGTCTAAGGCTAATGGTAACAAGAGACTGGGGACACGATGTTTACCCAGGTTCGGGCCCTCTCGATGGAGGTAATACCCTACTTCCTGCTTGATTGATGTTGATGATATGAGTATCACAAGAGTTGATCTACCACGAGATCATAGAGGCTAAACCCTAGAAGCTAGCCTATGGTATGATTGTTGTCCTCCTACGGACTAAACCCTCCGGTTTATATATACACTGGACGGGGCTAGGGTTACACAAAGTTGGTTACAGAGAAGATGATCTATTATCCGGATCGCCAAGCTTGCCTTCCATGCAAAGGAGAGTCTCATCCGGACACGGGACGAAGTCTTCAATCTTGTATCTTCATAGTCCAACAGTCCGGCCAAAGTATATAGTCTGGCTGTCCGGATACCCCCTTATCCAGGACTCCCTCAGTAGCCCCTGAACCAGGCTTCAATGACGATGAGTCTGGTGCGCAGATTGTCTTCGACATTGCAATGCGGGTTCCATCTCCGAATACTCCAAAGTAATCTTCGATCACTTAAATCGTGTCCGGCCCTGCAAGACAAATTTCGCATACCACCGTAGAGAGAATAATACATCACAAATCCCATCTGCTGATAGTTCTTCGCAGCGTGACATCATGCCACGACCCGATCATTATTCGAACCGCTTTTCAGAACTAGCTACCGCACACATTGTGAGGCGGTTTCTTTGGCACGTCTTGTCAAAGCAGAGATCATGTCCCCTTATCGCGGGATCTTCATCAATACGGGTATGGGTAACCCAACCAGCGCCATTAACCAAGGCGCTTGGAAAATAAGAGATTCCGAGAGGCAAGTGGGAAGGCGCACATTCTGTACCGCCTTTATAAAGGGATAAGGATCTCCCGTTTTCACCCACGCCTTCTTCCTCCTTTGCTCATCCGTTCTTGCATTCTCGAGCCCCAGTGCCCAAGTTCTCACCTTCTCTGTAGGACCGCAACATGTTCGGAGCGGGAGCAAGTGGATGGCCTCCTCTGTCACAGAGGAGGACATTACCAAGCTTCGGGCGGCCGGATACCTGGCCGAAAACATCGCGCACAGGCTTCCAGCGGAGGGACAGATCACCCCCACCCCAAAGTCTCGGGAGAGAGTAGTATTTCTCCCCCATTTCGTCCGCGGACTAGGATTTCCACTTCACCTGTTCGTCCGCGGGCTCATGTATTACTATGGGCTAGATTTTCACGATCTAGCCCCAAATTTCATCCTCAACATCTCAATGTGCATCGTCGTGTGCGAGGCCTTCCTCTGCATCAAGCCCCACTTCGGTCTGTGGCTGCAAACCTTCTGCGTGAAGCCGAAGATCGTGAGTGGCCAACAAGCGGAGTGTGGAGGCGCCATGGTGGGCAGAATGCCCAACCTTATATGGCTTGACGGCTCCTATGTGGAGACCGTGAAAGGGTGGCAATCAGGGTGGTTCTACATCAGCGAGCCGCGCGATGCCAACTGGGTGGCCGCCCCCAAGTTCCGATCCGGAATCCCCATGCGGCTCACTTCTTGGGAAAAGAGGGGCCTGGCCTGGGACGAACCTTTGGAGCGGACCGGACTCGAGTCCTGTACTAAAAGTATGAGGGACAAGAAGATCAAGCTTGTCAACGTGGTCCAGGTCATGCTCGTCCGCCGGATTCTCCCGTGTCAAAGACTGGCATTCAATATGTGGGAGTTCGATCCGGTCGAACACCAGATGCTGCATGAGCTTTACGACACGACACATAAGGACGTTTGGAAGGTGATGTTCAAGACCGGCGAAGTTCCTCCTCCCATTTCCGAGGACCGCGGGCTTAGCGCAAAGAGCCTCGCCAATCCGGTAAGTCCTGTAACCATCAAAAGATGTACCTGTCCCAGCATATTCGTGGGAGGATTTTAAGTCACCATGCTGACAAAACAGGATTACATGAAGACGGCAGAGCACATCGACTGTCCAGCTCCACTTCCCGAAGATCCAGCGACCGCACTCCTAACAGAGATGCTGACTCCGGCGCCTTACAAGGTGCCGGAGAAGAAGGCCGAAAAGAAGGCCATGGCGACCAGGAAGGGTCTCAGGCGTGAGGTCGCACCGGACGCCTCACCCGAAGACGATGAGGCGCACTCCTCCCATGAAGGGGTGGGGGAGAAAAAGAAGAAGAAGAAGAAGGCCGCCCCATCCGAGGAGGCCGAAGGGTCCAAGAAGGCGGCTGCGGGGACCAGAAAAGGTCTCCAGCATAGGGCCGTGATTGACTCGTCATCCGAGGATGATGAGGCAGATTCCTCTCATGGAGATGGGGGGAAACATGAAGAAATGCCCCCTCCCCGCACTGGGGAGGAGAAGAAAAGGAAGGCCGCCTCATAGGGGGACGCCAGGACGCCGAAGAAGGGGAAGGCATCCCTTCCGGATCACTCCACCACTGCCGCCTATAGCGAAGAGGAGTGGCTGCCCAGGGCAAGCCCCGGGCGAAGTCCTAAGTATCTGCACCCCGTAATAATTGACATGCGACTTTAGCTTCATAGTTCGTAATAACGCCGAACACATATGTGCAGTCCGGCTGGGTCCAATCTCAGGGTATCCTCTTTGGAAGGGTCTCTAAGCAAGTCGGAGATGAATTCACTCCCGACGGCCACCTCCCCACGACCTGCGGATGACACCAAGGTGTTGTCCCAAAGGATAACAGAGTAGGGGGTGACGGTCCCAGAGACGCCCCAAGGCAAAATCCCAGATGTCGGGCACGTGGGTGGTAAGACACCATGGATTATGCTTACGGGAGCCACAGCAAGTCTGGCTCCCAGCCGGTTACTGCGCCGGAGCCTCCAAAGGCTCTGGATTCCAGTAGGCAGCCCCTCATGAAAGAGGGCGAGCCGGCAGTGCCTATGACCTCCGCCCAGCCGGAGGCATCGGATAATTTATTAGAAGTGCTTCGAGGCGGTTGCATCGACGATGAGCACCGTACTCTTATGAGTACGGTGATTGAGAAGGTTTGGTCCGCCAAGGTTCGGCCTGCACCAGCCTCCTAATAGGCTTTGAGGTAAGAAATGAAAAAGTGTGAGAAAATATCACCCAATAGATAGTAGCCCCTGATACTCTGTTTGGTGTTCGGAAAGAAAAGCCAAATGGAGGGTCAACTAGAATACCGCGGGAATCTTTTAGTACTTGTCTATGTTAATAAACAGGCGTTGCTTCTGACCGCCGCTGCGTGCACAGCTAAGGTCGCCGGACTAAAGCGCGACTTGGGGCAGGCTGAAGAAGAGCTCGGCCTCGTGAAGATGCAGCTCGAGGAGAACAAAGGTAAGTGATACCCATCTGTTTGTCATATGGAGGAGAAAAATTGGTGATGCTAACAAAAGGCATCATGATTTTTAACAGGGGCCACGACCGAAGTGGCGGACCTAGAGAAAGCACTGTCCGAGGCCGAAGCCAAGGTAGCCACGGAGCGCACCGAGCGTGAAAAGCAAGATGCTCGGGTGGGAGAGGTGGAGCAAGAGCTCCAGGAGCTCGGCAAGAAGTTCTAGTCCTTGGAGCATGACTTCAAGATGCAGGAGTCTGAGCTTGCGAAGGCCCTCCAGAGTGTGACAGACGCCAAGGCCGAAGCCCAGAAGGCCTTCCAGGAAATCCAGGCGGCCAAAAAGATAGCAGAGGGTAAGGCATTCTTTATGCAAAGCAAGCATGTGGAGGAGGCATTTCTTTTACTTACACGAATTCGGAGCTCTCCAAGGGCATTCGCAGATCTGCCATGCAGCATTTCGTATGCCACGGAGTTCTACCGTGCTGAAGAGGGTAGCTCAACGAAGAAGCTGTTCTGGTCCCAATAAACTGGAGCCGAACACCCAATGCCTCTAAGCGACCAACTTAAGCAATTGGTCGAACTCCACAGGGCGGCCGAACTGTCCATGAAGGACCTCATAGTCCGGATGTGGCCTGGCGAGCCCCTGCCTGACAGCTACTTTGGCCTTATAAAGCGGATGGTGCATGCATGTCCACGGCTTGAAGTTATCATGCAGTCCGTCTGTATTGAGGGTGCCTGCCGGGCCTTTGCCCGCGCGAAGATGCATTGGGCCAAACTGGATGCTGAGAATCTTGTGAAGGATGGACCCCCGGAGGGTAAGGAGCATCGCTACCCCGAAAAATATTATGATGGCGTTATGAAAGGTGCTCGCCTTGTGGCCAATGAATGTGACAAGAACACAATCTTTGAGTGAATGTACTCATGTCGTTTTATTGTAATATGAAAATGAGTTGATTTGCGCTATATACCGCTTTGTTGATTTAAAATATTACCTTCTGTGCGGCTGTTTATAAAATTCTGAAAGTAGGCCAGTCGTCGGCTTCCGCCCCCATGTAACTAGTACTGGGGTGTTCGTGGAAAACCCAAACACTCTTAATCCAAATTTTTGGTCCCTTAAGGAGGTGTTTAGCATAGTGAACAAGGCAATCGGACTATGCGGCTTTATAACTCTCACTTGGCCATAGAAGTCTATAATTTTCAATTTTGGCGAAGCCCCTAGTATTCGGAAGGCCGAACTAGGGTGCTATACATGCCTAAATCAGACAAGGCCGATTCCTCGCTTTAAGCGGAAAAATCGTTAAGGATTAGTACCTCTCGAACAGCGACCAGCTCTCGCCGCATCATGACAATCAGTTTTCGGCTTTCTCTACTGAGGTGTTCGTCCGGAACCGGGACACAATCGCAGTAGTTCTCCCTGCACTACCTTTGCCGATGTAATGGAATGTAAGGTACCAAAACAAGGGAGCCGGGCTAACCCAACTATTGACCCAAGACATGATTCGGAGTTGATGCATATAATGCTATAAGTTCGGGGTGTCGCACTGTCGAAAGTGTTCGGACTTTTCTTGCCAAGTTATGGGGCTCAAAAATAAAAAAGCCCCTGGCAAACTGATCGTACCAAAGTGTACGGGTGCAATATTAAATAAATATTCAAGGGAAAATATGAAGATAGTAGTAAGAATGTGATGTTGTATACTATTTCCCATTGTTATCCGGACAATACGTCCAGGCGTATGTGTACAAGTAATGCAATAAGCGAAAACCAATAGGACTATTTTACATGTCCTATCCAAGGGCAGGCTGCATGCAAGTATATAAAACAGGTATAACGATCATTAACAGAGACCACCTGGGTATTCCCTTATGTGCAAAGCCTCTTGCCTCCTTGGTGTTCCCTCCTGTGGTGAGTCCGATAGTCCGACTCTCTGAGGGGGCTGCCTGAACGTGGGGTCCTGAAAGAAAGGAAGAAAAGGGGTATGCGGGCCTCGTGGCGGTTGATCCGCACTATAGGCCGCATAGTCATCTCGCCTCCACCCGTGCCCATGGTATTTTAAGTGCGTAATTATGTACGCGTGGCACGAGTGCCGCCTGAATGGGGCTGGGGAGGAGGCCGAATTGCTAATAGAGCTCTTGGCGTGCCTGACGATCCTGTTGCAGGGTGCTCCGGACTTGCTTGACGGTGTTCGGGGTTGTCGTACCAAATTGTTTGTTTGTCGAAGGAGGCTGCTTTGTACTTCTGCTACGAGGGCCGCAGTGTGCTCTTCTGTACGGAGGGAGCGATCTGTATTTCCAATGACTGTTATAACCCCGCGAGGTCCTGGCATCTTGAGCTTAAGGTATGCATAGTGAGGCACTGCATTGAATCAAGCAAACGCGGTTCGTCCAAGTAGTGCATGATAGCCACTACGGAAGGGGACGATATCGAAGATTAACTCATCGCTTCGGAAGTTATCCGGAGATCCGAAGACCACTTCCAGTGTTATTGAGCCCGTACAGCGGGCCTCTACCCCTGGAATTACATCCTTGAAGGTGGTTTTGGTGGGTTTGATCCGTGATGGATCGATGCCCATTTTGCGCACTGTGTCCTGATAAAGCATGTTTAGTCTGCTGCCACCGTCCATAAGGAGTCGCCTGAGGTGGAATCCGTCGATGATTGGTTCAAGAACAAATGCGGCTGAACCGCCGTGACGGATGCTGGTAGGATGGTCCCTACGATCGAATGTGATCGGGCAGGATGACCATGGGTTGAACTTTGGGGCGATGGGCTCCATCGCATAGACGTCGCGCAGTGCACGCTTTCGTTCCCGCTTGGGAATGTGGGTGGCATAGATCATGTTTACCGTTTTCACCTGGGGGGGATTTCTTTTGTCCCCCAGTGTTTGGACGCCGGGGCTCCTCGTCATCATCGCTGTGCAGCCCCTTATCCTTGTTTTTTGCATTCAACTTGCCGGCCTATTTGAACACCCAACAATCTTTGTTAGTGTGATTAGCTAGTTTGTCGGGCGTGCCATGAATCTGGCTCGAGCGGTCGAGTATGCGGTCCAGGCTGGACGATCCCGGATTGTTTCTTTTGAATGGCTTTTTCCGCTGATCGGATTTTGAGTTGCTGAATCCGGCATTGACTGCCGTGTCTCCGGCGTTATCGCCATTATTCCGACGCTTATGTCTATTGCGTCGTGGCTTTCCGTTACTGTCGTGGACATCTGAAGTGCCGGAGGTTCTTGGCGTGGTGCTACTGCGGGCTAGCCAGCTATACTAGCCCGCGCATAAGCGGGTCATGAGTGTCGTGAGGGCCGCCATGGACTTTGGTTTTTCTTGGCCAAGGTGTCGGGCGAGCCACTCGTCGCAGATATTACGCTTAAAGGCCGCCAGGGCCTCGGCACCCGGGCAGTCGACAATTTGGTTCTTCTTAGTTAGGAACCGAGTCCAGAATTTCCTGGCCGACTCTCCGGGCTGTTGGGTAATGTGACTTAAGTCATCAGCATCCGGTGGTCTCACGTAAGTGCATTGGAAGTTGTCAAGGAATGCATCCTCAAGATCTTCCCAGCTACTGATGGAGTTCGCCGGTAGGCTATTCAGCCAATGTCTGGTTGGTCCTTTGAGTTTAAGGGGACGGTACTTGATGGCATGTAGGTCATCACCGCGGGCCATGTGAATGTGGAGAAGAAAATCTTTGATCCACACCGCGGGGTCTGTCGTACCATCGTATGACTCGATGTTTACGGGTTTAAACCCTTCTAGGAATTCATGATACATTACTTCATCAGTGAAGTAGAGGGGGTGTGCGGCGCCTCTGTGCCGGGCTATGTCGCGACGCAGTCCGACTAGGTCTGGTCGGTTATGTTCGGCCCGGCCGGACTTATTATTATTGTATCCGGCGTGACGATCATCGTCATGTGCTGTGGCACGCCCCCGTGATCCGTAGATCGATCTTGGTTGTCCTGCGTTGTTTTCCAATATACCTCATAGGTCCTGCGTATTGCCCCGAGCCGTAGTGAACCGGCGTGGGGGTGCGGGCTGGTATTCAGTCCGATATGCCATTTTATCCTGGCCACGAGGTGGCCGGTTAGCGTCGTCTTGTTCTGGTAGTGTAGGCTCTACGGCCTCCTCCTCTAGCTGAGGTAGCAACTTGTGTTTCGGGTAACCTTTGGTTGGGCGCTCGAGTCCATATTCCTCGGCTGCCAGAACCTCGGTCCATCTGTCCGTGAGCAGATCTCGATCAGCTTGGAGCTGCTGCTGCTTCTTTTTCAGGCTTCTTGAAGTGGCTATAAGCCTGCGCTTGAAGCGCTCCTGCTCTATGGGATCCTCTGGTACGCTGAATTCATCGTCGCCGAGGCTCACCTCATCTTGGGAGGGAGGCATGTAGTTGTCGTCCTCCAAGTATCCATATGTCTCCTGTTCATCTGGGCTGACCTGCCTGTGTTCCTGTTCAGCATGTTCAAAGGCAGGCTGATCAGGGTTGTATTTATCTTCGGCAGCATCCGGATTGTTTTCATCTCCTATGCTGATATTGCTGTGGCGGGGCTTAGAGCGGCGCCGATGACGCCCATGCTTTGATTTCCTCCCTGAGGGGTTATCTTCTGTTGCCTCGTCGCCATTGTTGTCATTGGGGGTGACCACCATATATATATATATATATCATATGAAGAGGTGGTTGTCCAGCGCCCTCTGGGCGGTCGTTCTTGTTCTTCTCCAGCATCATCGTCTATACCGTTGATGTCTTCAGAGTCGAAGTTGAGCACGTCGCTCAAATCATCAACAATAGCTATTAAGTGGGTGGTGGGTGGGTAATGAATTTCTTCATCGCCTGCTTCTCACTCGAGCCTAACATAGTTTGGAAGGAATCTCCTGACAGAGAGAGAAACCTCAATGAATTTAGCACGTCTCTGAAAGGCGAGTGCTGAAATATATCCGCGGCGGTGAACTCCATGATTGGAGCCCAATCAGATTCGATGGGTATGGATGCATGCGGTCCGGAACCTACGACCAAAGACAAGTCCGGGGGTCCGGAGACACAGATTTCCTTAGAAGCGGAGTCTGTGTTCGGCTCCAACGCCGATAGGTGTGCGGCCTCCGTGGCGGGGTCCATCCACCCTTCCTCGGATGACACGATCTGCTCTAGATCAAAGTCCGAAGCCATGGCAGGCGTGATATCCCGAATACTATTCGACGGCAGATCTAAGTCATGCATGTGGCGATCGTTCGGCGCTCCTGACGTGGGCTCGAATCCGTCGAAGATCAAGTCTCCGCAGATGTCGGCAATATAGTTTAGGTTCCCGAACCTGACCTGATGGCCAGGGGCATAGATGCCAATCTGCTCCAGATGGCCAAGCGAGTTGGCCCGCAGTGCGAAGCCGCCGAACATGAAGATCTTTCCTGGGAGAAAAGTCTCACCCTGGACGGCGTTGTTTAAGGTTGGAGAAGCCATCGAGCCTTACAGCGACGACATAGAGGAAATCTCAATGAAAGCACCAATGTCGGTGTCAAAACCAGCAGATCTCGGGTAGGGGGTCCCGAACTGTGCATCTAAGGCTAATGGTAACAGGAGACTGGGGACACGATGTTTACCCAGGTTCGGGCCCTCTTGATGGAGGTAATACCCTACTTCCTACTTGATTGATCTTGATGATATGAGTATTACAAGAGTTGATCTACCACGAGATCGTAGAGGCTAAACCTAGAAGCTAGCCTATGATATGAGTATTACAAGAGTTGATCTACCACGAGATCGTAGAGGCTAAACCCTAGAAACACAAAGTCGGTTATAGAGAAGGAGGTTTATTATCCGGATCGCCAAGCTTGCCTTCCACGCAAAGGAGAGTCCCATCTGGACACGGGACAAAGTCTTCAATATTGTATCTTCATAGTCCAACAGTCCGGCCAAAGTATATAGTCCGGCTGTCCGGATACCCCCTTATCCAGGACTCCCTCAGTGTGGCATACCACAAAACGGGACTCCACGGGATTCTGTTCACCTCCACCGTCGACCTCCTCCAGCCTCCATAGGCTACTGTTCATCCACCATCGACCTCGTCCATCCTCCACCTGCGACTGTTCATTCACGGGCTCCTGTTCATCCATCCTCCACAACGCGCTACTCCACCGCCTACTGTTCAACCACCCCTCTCCATGGGCTCCTGTTCAACCACCCCTCCACGAGCTACTATTGATCCACCCCTCCATCGTCTACTGTTCATCCA